>NW_026683424.1:0-53000 GCF_030247195.1 Topomyia yanbarensis | reverse complement strand
CAAAAACACTTTCCTGTGACAAACGTGGAGATGCAGAGGTATACACGGTCGCCATAACAACGTTTGTCACACTAACATTCCTTTCCTTCCCCGATAACTGTAAGGACGTGGCTGGCGCCGTTATTGGCATTTCAAAGTATAGAGCTCTCGAAACGCGCACATTGAGGATGGATAGCTACTTCCAGGCTCCATTCGTTGATTCTCAGTGCAATTTCGCTTGTTCTGGTCAATCACGGAGTAGCAACTACGAATTGTACGGTCATCATGCTCATGCTCATATCTGCTCTACGTTTCGCCACATCAAAGTTTTTAATGACATGTTAAATAGTTGGACGCAACCTTCGAACAATTTCAAAGATTTCATGAAGTGATTTGGCTTCATTTTGGTGAGTAATAATTAGTTTCCGTCCCATAAAGGCAGTTAGTTTACTTTTTTTAACCATTACGTTAATTTGAGGGAATTTCTTAAACTAGTGTAGAGGAAACTGTGCCAATGAACACTTTTCTGTTGTCATAAAATCTATTTTTCTAAGTAAAACAAAAAAATATAGAAATAAAAGATGGACAAAGACAAGACAAAGACAAGACAAAGACAAGACAAAGACAAGACAAAGACAAGACAAAGACAAGACAAAGACAAGACAAAGACAAGACAAAGACAAGACAAAGACAAGACAAAGACAAGACAAAGACAAGACAAAGACAAGACAAAGACAAGACAAAGACAAGACAAAGACAAGACAAAGACAAGACAAAGACAAGACAAAGACAAGACAAAGACAAGACAAAGACAAGACAAAGACAAGACAAAGACAAGACAAAGACAAGACAAAGACAAGACAAAGACAAGACAAAGACAAGACAAAGACAAGACAAAGACAAGACAAAGACAAGACAAAGACAAGACAAAGACAAGACAAAGACAAGACAAAGACAAGACAAAGACAAGACAAAGACAAGACAAAGACAAGACAAAGACAAGACAAAGACAAGACAAAGACAAGACAAAGACAAGACAAAGACAAGACAAAGACAAGACAAAGACAAGACAAAGACAAGACAAAGACAAGACAAAGACAAGACAAAGACAAGACAAAGACAAGACAAAGACAAGACAAAGACAAGACAAAGACAAGACAAAGACAAGACAAAGACAAGACAAAGACAAGACAAAGACAAGACAAAGACAAGACAAAGACAAGACAAAGACAAGACAAAGACAAGACAAAGACAAGACAAAGACAAGACAAAGACAAGACAAAGACAAGACAAAGACAAGACAAAGACAAGACAAAGACAAGACAAAGACAAGACAAAGACAAGACAAAGACAAGACAAAGACAAGACAAAGACAAGACAAAGACAAGACAAAGACAAGACAAAGACAAGACAAAGACAAGACAAAGACAAGACAAAGACAAGACAAAGACAAGACAAAGACAAGACAAAGACAAGACAAAGACAAGACAAAGACAAGACAAAGACAAGACAAAGACAAGACAAAGACAAGACAAAGACAAGACAAAGACAAGACAAAGACAAGACAAAGACAAGACAAAGACAAGACAAAGACAAGACAAAGACAAGACAAAGACAAGACAAAGACAAGACAAAGACAAGACAAAGACAAGACAAAGACAAGACAAAGACAAGACAAAGACAAGACAAAGACAAGACAAAGACAAGACAAAGACAAGACAAAGACAAGACAAAGACAAGCCAAAGACAAGACAAAGACAAGACAAAGACAAGACAAAGACAAGACAAAGACAAGACAAAGACAAGACAAAGACAAGACAAAGACAAGACAAAGACAAGACAAAGACAAGACAAAGACAAGACAAAGACAAGACAAAGACAAGACAAAGACAAGACAAAGACAAGACAAAGACAAGACAAAGACAAGACAAAGACAAGACAAAGACAAGACAAAGACAAGACAAAGACAAGACAAAGACAAGACAAAGACAAGACAAAGACAAGACAAAGACAAGACAAAGACAAGACAAAGACAAGACAAAGACAAGACAAAGACAAGACAAAGACAAGACAAAGACAAGACAAAGACAAGACAAAGACAAGACAAAGACAAGACAAAGACAAGACAAAGACAAGACAAAGACAAGACAAAGACAAGACAAAGACAAGACAAAGACAAGACAAAGACAAGACAAAGACAAGACAAAGACAAGACAAAGACAAGACAAAGACAAGACAAAGACAAGACAAAGACAAGACAAAGACAAGACAAAGACAAGACAAAGACAAGACAAAGACAAGACAAAGACAAGACAAAGACAAGACAAAGACAAGACAAAGACAAGACAAAGACAAGACAAAGACAAGACAAAGACAAGACAAAGACAAGACAAAGACAAGACAAAGACAAGACAAAGACAAGACAAAGACAAGACAAAGACAAGACAAAGACAAGACAAAGACAAGACAAAGACAAGACAAAGACAAGACAAAGACAAGACAAAGACAAGACAAAGACAAGACAAAGACAAGACAAAGACAAGACAAAGACAAGACAAAGACAAAGACAAGACAAAGACAAGACAAAGACAAGACAAAGACAAGACAAAGACAAGACAAAGACAAGACAAAGACAAGACAAAGACAAGACAAAGACAAGACAAAGACAAGACAAAGACAAGACAAAGACAAGACAAAGACAAGACAAAGACAAGACAAAGACAAGACAAAGACAAGACAAAGACAAGACAAAGACAAGACAAAGACAAGACAAAGACAAGACAAAGACAAGACAAAGACAAGACAAAGACAAGACAAAGACAAGACAAAGACAAGACAAAGACAAGACAAAGACAAGACAAAGACAAGACAAAGACAAGACAAAGACAAGACAAAGACAAGACAAAGACAAGACAAAGACAAGACAAAGACAAGACAAAGACAAGACAAAGACAAGACAAAGACAAGACAAAGACAAGACAAAGACAAGACAAAGACAAGACAAAGACAAGACAAAGACAAGACAAAGACAAGACAAAGACAAGACAAAGACAAGACAAAGACAAGACAAAGACAAGACAAAGACAAGACAAAGACAAGACAAAGACAAGACAAAGACAAGACAAAGACAAGACAAAGACAAGACAAAGACAAGACAAAGACAAGACAAAGACAAGACAAAGACAAGACAAAGACAAGACAAAGACAAGACAAAGACAAGACAAAGACAAGACAAAGACAAGACAAAGACAAGACAAAGACAAGACAAAGACAAGACAAAGACAAGACAAAGACAAGACAAAGACAAGACAAAGACAAGACAAAGACAAGACAAAGACAAGACAAAGACAAGACAAAGACAAGACAAAGACAAGACAAAGACAAGACAAAGACAAGACAAAGACAAGACAAAGACAAGACAAAGACAAGACAAAGACAAGACAAAGACAAGACAAAGACAAGACAAAGACAAGACAAAGACAAGACAAAGACAAGACAAAGACAAGACAAAGACAAGACAAAGATGACAAAGACAAGACAAAGACAAGACAAAGACAAGACAAGACAAGACAAAGACAAGACAAAGACAAGACAAAGACAAGACAAAGACAAGACAAAGACAAGACAAAGACAAGACAAAGACAAGACAAAGACAAGACAAAGACAAGACAAAGACAAGACAAAGACAAGACAAAGACAAGACAAAGACAAGACAAAGACAAGACAAAGACAAGACAAAGACAAGACAAAGACAAGACAAAGACAAGACAAAGACAAGACAAAGACAAGACAAAGACAAGACAAAGACAAGACAAAGACAAGACAAAGACAAGACAAAGACAAGACAAAGACAAGACAAAGACAAGACAAAGACAAGACAAAGACAAGACAAAGACAAGACAAAGACAAGACAAAGACAAGACAAAGACAAGACAAAGACAAGACAAAGACAAGACAAAGACAAGACAAAGACAAGACAAAGACAAGACAAAGACAAGACAAAGACAAGACAAAGACAAGACAAAGACAAGACAAAGACAAGACAAAGACAAGACAAAGACAAGACAAAGACAAGACAAAGACAAGACAAAGACAAGACAAAGACAAGACAAAGACAAGACAAAGACAAGACAAAGACAAGACAAAGACAAGACAAAGACAAGACAAAGACAAGACAAAGACAAGACAAAGACAAGACAAAGACAAGACAAAGACAAGACAAAGACAAGACAAAGACAAGACAAAGACAAGACAAAGACAAGACAAAGACAAGACAAAGACAAGACAAAGACAAGACAAAGACAAGACAAAGACAAGACAAAGACAAGACAAAGACAAGACAAAGACAAGACAAAGACAAGACAAAGACAAGACAAAGACAAGACAAAGACAAGACAAAGACAAGACAAAGACAAGACAAAGACAAGACAAAGACAAGACAAAGACAAGACAAAGACAAGACAAAGACAAGACAAAGACAAGACAAAGACAAGACAAAGACAAGACAAAGACAAGACAAAGACAAGACAAAGACAAGACAAAGACAAGACAAAGACAAGACAAAGACAAGACAAAGACAAGACAAAGACAAGACAAAGACAAGACAAAGACAAGACAAAGACAAGACAAAGACAAGACAAAGACAAGACAAAGACAAGACAAAGACAAGACAAAGACAAGACAAAGACAAGACAAAGACAAGACAAAGACAAGACAAAGACAAGACAAAGACAAGACAAAGACAAAGACAAGACAAAGACAAGACAAAGACAAGACAAAGACAAGACAAAGACAAGACAAAGACAAGACAAAGACAAGACAAAGACAAGACAAAGACAAGACAAAGACAAGACAAAGACAAGACAAAGACAAGACAAAGACAAGACAAAGACAAGACAAAGACAAGACAAAGACAAGACAAAGACAAGACAAAGACAAGACAAAGACAAGACAAAGACAAGACAAAGACAAGACAAAGACAAGACAAAGACAAGACAAAGACAAGACAAAGACAAGACAAAGACAAGACAAAGACAAGACAAAGACAAGACAAAGACAAGACAAAGACAAGACAAAGACAAGACAAAGACAAGACAAAGACAAGACAAAGACAAGACAAAGACAAGACAAAGACAAGACAAAGACAAGACAAAGACAAGACAAAGACAAGACAAAGACAAGACAAAGACAAGACAAAGACAAGACAAAGACAAGACAAAGACAAGACAAAGACAAGACAAAGACAAGACAAAGACAAGACAAAGACAAGACAAAGACAAGACAAAGACAAGACAAAGACAAGACAAAGACAAGACAAAGACAAGACAAAGACAAGACAAAGACAAGACAAAGACAAGACAAAGACAAGACAAAGACAAGACAAAGACAAGACAAAGACAAGACAAAGACAAGACAAAGACAAGACAAAGACAAGACAAAGACAAGACAAAGACAAGACAAAGACAAGACAAAGACAAGACAAAGACAAGACAAAGACAAGACAAAGACAAGACAAGACAAGACAAAGACAAGACAAAGACAAGACAAAGACAAGACAAAGACAAAGACAAGACAAAGACAAGACAAAGACAAGACAAAGACAAGACAAAGACAAGACAAAGACAAGACAAAGACAAGACAAAGACAAGACAAAGACAAGACAAAGACAAGACAAAGACAAGACAAAGACAAGACAAAGACAAGACAAAGACAAGACAAAGACAAGACAAAGACAAGACAAAGACAAGACAAAGACAAGACAAAGACAAGACAAAGACAAGACAAAGACAAGACAAAGACAAGACAAAGACAAGACAAAGACAAGACAAAGACAAGACAAAGACAAGACAAAGACAAGACAAAGACAAGACAAAGACAAGACAAAGACAAGACAAAGACAAGACAAAGACAAGACAAAGACAAGACAAAGACAAGACAAAGACAAGACAAAGACAAGACAAAGACAAGACAAAGACAAGACAAAGACAAGACAAAGACAAGACAAAGACAAGACAAAGACAAGACAAAGACAAGACAAAGACAAGACAAAGACAAGACAAAGACAAGACAAGACAAGACAAAGACAAGACAAAGACAAGACAAAGACAAGACAAAGACAAGACAAAGACAAGACAAAGACAAGACAAAGACAAGACAAAGACAAGACAAAGACAAGACAAAGACAAGACAAAGACAAGACAAAGACAAGACAAAGACAAGACAAAGACAAGACAAAGACAAGACAAAGACAAGACAAAGACAAGACAAAGACAAGACAAAGACAAGACAAAGACAAGACAAAGACAAGACAAAGACAAGACAAAGACAAGACAAAGACAAGACAAAGACAAGACAAAGACAAGACAAAGACAAGACAAAGACAAGACAAAGACAAGACAAAGACAAGACAAAGACAAGACAAAGACAAGACAAAGACAAGACAAAGACAAGACAAAGACAAGACAAAGACAAGACAAAGACAAGACAAAGACAAGACAAAGACAAGACAAAGACAAGACAAAGACAAGACAAAGACAAGACAAAGACAAGACAAAGACAAGACAAAGACAAGACAAAGACAAGACAAAGACAAGACAAAGACAAGACAAAGACAAGACAAAGACAAGACAAAGACAAGACAAAGACAAGACAAAGACAAGACAAAGACAAGACAAAGACAAGACAAAGACAAGACAAAGACAAGACAAAGACAAGACAAAGACAAGACAAAGACAAGACAAAGACAAGACAAAGACAAGACAAAGACAAGACAAAGACAAGACAAAGACAAGACAAAGACAAGACAAAGACAAGACAAAGACAAGACAAAGACAAGACAAAGACAAGACAAAGACAAGACAAAGACAAGACAAAGACAAGACAAAGACAAGACAAAGACAAGACAAAGACAAGACAAAGACAAGACAAAGACAAAGACAAGACAAAGACAAGACAAAGACAAGACAAAGACAAGACAAAGACAAGACAAAGACAAGACAAAGACAAGACAAAGACAAGACAAAGACAAGACAAAGACAAGACAAAGACAAGACAAAGACAAGACAAAGACAAGACAAAGACAAGACAAAGACAAGACAAAGACAAGACAAAGACAAGACAAAGACAAGACAAAGACAAGACAAAGACAAGACAAAGACAAGACAAAGACAAGACAAAGACAAGACAAAGACAAGACAAAGACAAGACAAAGACAAGACAAAGACAAGACAAAGACAAGACAAAGACAAGACAAAGACAAGACAAAGACAAGACAAAGACAAGACAAAGACAAGACAAAGACAAGACAAAGACAAGACAAAGACAAGACAAAGACAAGACAAAGACAAGACAAAGACAAGACAAAGACAAGACAAAGACAAGACAAAGACAAGACAAAGACAAGACAAAGACAAGACAAAGACAAGACAAAGACAAGACAAAGACAAGACAAAGACAAGACAAAGACAAGACAAAGACAAGACAAAGACAAGACAAAGACAAGACAAAGACAAGACAAAGACAAGACAAAGACAAGACAAAGACAAGACAAAGACAAGACAAAGACAAGACAAAGACAAGACAAAGACAAGACAAAGACAAGACAAAGACAAGACAAAGACAAGACAAAGACAAGACAAAGACAAGACAAAGACAAGACAAAGACAAGACAAAGACAAGACAAAGACAAGACAAAGACAAGACAAAGACAAGACAAAGACAAGACAAAGACAAGACAAAGACAAGACAAAGACAAGACAAAGACAAGACAAAGACAAGACAAAGACAAGACAAAGACAAGACAAAGACAAGACAAAGACAAGACAAAGACAAGACAAAGACAAGACAAAGACAAGACAAAGACAAGACAAAGACAAGACAAAGACAAGACAAAGACAAGACAAAGACAAGACAAAGACAAGACAAAGACAAGACAAAGACAAGACAAAGACAAGACAAAGACAAGACAAAGACAAGACAAAGACAAGACAAAGACAAGACAAAGACAAGACAAGACAAAGACAAGACAAAGACAAGACAAAGACAAGACAAAGACAAGACAAAGACAAGACAAAGACAAGACAAAGACAAGACAAAGACAAGACAAAGACAAGACAAAGACAAGACAAAGACAAGACAAAGACAAGACAAAGACAAGACAAAGACAAGACAAAGACAAGACAAAGACAAGACAAAGACAAGACAAAGACAAGACAAAGACAAGACAAAGACAAGACAAAGACAAGACAAAGACAAGACAAAGACAAGACAAAGACAAGACAAAGACAAGACAAAGACAAGACAAAGACAAGACAAAGACAAGACAAAGACAAGACAAAGACAAGACAAAGACAAGACAAAGACAAGACAAAGACAAGACAAAGACAAGACAAAGACAAGACAAAGACAAGACAAAGACAAGACAAAGACAAGACAAAGACAAGACAAAGACAAGACAAAGACAAGACAAAGACAAGACAAAGACAAGACAAAGACAAGACAAAGACAAGACAAAGACAAGACAAAGACAAGACAAAGACAAGACAAAGACAAGACAAAGACAAGACAAAGACAAGACAAAGACAAGACAAAGACAAGACAAAGACAAGACAAAGACAAGACAAAGACAAGACAAAGACAAGACAAAGACAAGACAAAGACAAGACAAAGACAAGACAAAGACAAGACAAAGACAAGACAAAGACAAGACAAAGACAAGACAAAGACAAGACAAAGACAAGACAAAGACAAGACAAAGACAAGACAAAGACAAGACAAAGACAAGACAAAGACAAGACAAAGACAAGACAAAGACAAGACAAAGACAAGACAAAGACAAGACAAAGACAAGACAAAGACAAGACAAAGACAAGACAAAGACAAGACAAAGACAAGACAAAGACAAGACAAAGACAAGACAAAGACAAGACAAAGACAAGACAAAGACAAGACAAAGACAAGACAAAGACAAGACAAAGACAAGACAAAGACAAGACAAAGACAAGACAAAGACAAGACAAAGACAAGACAAAGACAAGACAAAGACAAGACAAAGACAAGACAAAGACAAGACAAAGACAAGACAAAGACAAGACAAAGACAAGACAAAGACAAGACAAAGACAAGACAAAGACAAGACAAAGACAAGACAAAGACAAGACAAAGACAAGACAAAGACAAGACAAAGACAAGACAAAGACAAGACAAAGACAAGACAAAGACAAGACAAAGACAAGACAAAGACAAGACAAAGACAAGACAAAGACAAGACAAAGACAAGACAAAGACAAGACAAAGACAAGACAAAGACAAGACAAAGACAAGACAAAGACAAGACAAAGACAAGACAAAGACAAGACAAAGACAAGACAAAGACAAGACAAAGACAAGACAAAGACAAGACAAAGACAAGACAAAGACAAGACAAAGACAAGACAAAGACAAGACAAAGACAAGACAAAGACAAGACAAAGACAAGACAAAGACAAGACAAAGACAAGACAAAGACAAGACAAAGACAAGACAAAGACAAGACAAAGACAAGACAAAGACAAGACAAAGACAAGACAAAGACAAGACAAAGACAAGACAAAGACAAGACAAAGACAAGACAAAGACAAGACAAAGACAAGACAAAGACAAGACAAAGACAAGACAAAGACAAGACAAAGACAAGACAAAGACAAGACAAAGACAAGACAAAGACAAGACAAAGACAAGACAAAGACAAGACAAAGACAAGACAAAGACAAGACAAAGACAAGACAAAGACAAGACAAAGACAAGACAAAGACAAGACAAAGACAAGACAAAGACAAGACAAAGACAAGACAAAGACAAGACAAAGACAAGACAAAGACAAGACAAAGACAAGACAAAGACAAGACAAAGACAAGACAAAGACAAGACAAAGACAAGACAAAGACAAGACAAAGACAAGACAAAGACAAGACAAAGACAAGACAAAGACAAGACAAAGACAAGACAAAGACAAGACAAAGACAAGACAAAGACAAGACAAAGACAAGACAAAGACAAGACAAAGACAAGACAAAGACAAGACAAAGACAAGACAAAGACAAGACAAAGACAAGACAAAGACAAGACAAAGACAAGACAAAGACAAGACAAAGACAAGACAAAGACAAGACAAAGACAAGACAAAGACAAGACAAAGACAAGACAAAGACAAGACAAAGACAAGACAAAGACAAGACAAAGACAAGACAAAGACAAGACAAAGACAAGACAAAGACAAGACAAAGACAAGACAAAGACAAGACAAAGACAAGACAAAGACAAGACAAAGACAAGACAAAGACAAGACAAAGACAAGACAAAGACAAGACAAAGACAAGACAAAGACAAGACAAAGACAAGACAAAGACAAGACAAAGACAAGACAAAGACAAGACAAAGACAAGACAAAGACAAGACAAAGACAAGACAAAGACAAGACAAAGACAAGACAAAGACAAGACAAAGACAAGACAAAGACAAGACAAAGACAAGACAAAGACAAGACAAAGACAAGACAAAGACAAGACAAAGACAAGACAAAGACAAGACAAAGACAAGACAAAGACAAGACAAAGACAAGACAAAGACAAGACAAAGACAAGACAAAGACAAGACAAAGACAAGACAAAGACAAGACAAAGACAAGACAAAGACAAGACAAAGACAAGACAAAGACAAGACAAAGACAAGACAAAGACAAGACAAAGACAAGACAAAGACAAGACAAAGACAAGACAAAGACAAGACAAAGACAAGACAAAGACAAGACAAAGACAAGACAAAGACAAGACAAAGACAAGACAAAGACAAGACAAAGACAAGACAAAGACAAGACAAAGACAAGACAAAGACAAGACAAAGACAAGACAAAGACAAGACAAAGACAAGACAAAGACAAGACAAAGACAAGACAAAGACAAGACAAAGACAAGACAAAGACAAGACAAAGACAAGACAAAGACAAGACAAAGACAAGACAAAGACAAGACAAAGACAAGACAAAGACAAGACAAAGACAAGACAAAGACAAGACAAAGACAAGACAAAGACAAGACAAAGACAAGACAAAGACAAGACAAAGACAAGACAAAGACAAGACAAAGACAAGACAAAGACAAGACAAAGACAAGACAAAGACAAGACAAAGACAAGACAAAGACAAGACAAAGACAAGACAAAGACAAGACAAAGACAAGACAAAGACAAGACAAAGACAAGACAAAGACAAGACAAAGACAAGACAAAGACAAGACAAAGACAAGACAAAGACAAGACAAAGACAAGACAAAGACAAGACAAAGACAAGACAAAGACAAGACAAAGACAAGACAAAGACAAGACAAAGACAAGACAAAGACAAGACAAAGACAAGACAAAGACAAGACAAAGACAAGACAAAGACAAGACAAAGACAAGACAAAGACAAGACAAAGACAAGACAAAGACAAGACAAAGACAAGACAAAGACAAGACAAAGACAAGACAAAGACAAGACAAAGACAAGACAAAGACAAGACAAAGACAAGACAAAGACAAGACAAAGACAAGACAAAGACAAGACAAAGACAAGACAAAGACAAGACAAAGACAAGACAAAGACAAGACAAAGACAAGACAAAGACAAGACAAAGACAAGACAAAGACAAGACAAAGACAAGACAAAGACAAGACAAAGACAAGACAAAGACAAGACAAAGACAAGACAAAGACAAGACAAAGACAAGACAAAGACAAGACAAAGACAAGACAAAGACAAGACAAAGACAAGACAAAGACAAGACAAAGACAAGACAAAGACAAGACAAAGACAAGACAAAGACAAGACAAAGACAAGACAAAGACAAGACAAAGACAAGACAAAGACAAGACAAAGACAAGACAAAGACAAGACAAAGACAAGACAAAGACAAGACAAAGACAAGACAAAGACAAGACAAAGACAAGACAAAGACAAGACAAAGACAAGACAAAGACAAGACAAAGACAAGACAAAGACAAGACAAAGACAAGACAAAGACAAGACAAAGACAAGACAAAGACAAGACAAAGACAAGACAAAGACAAGACAAAGACAAGACAAAGACAAGACAAAGACAAGACAAAGACAAGACAAAGACAAGACAAAGACAAGACAAAGACAAGACAAAGACAAGACAAAGACAAGACAAAGACAAGACAAAGACAAGACAAAGACAAGACAAAGACAAGACAAAGACAAGACAAAGACAAGACAAAGACAAGACAAAGACAAGACAAAGACAAGACAAAGACAAGACAAAGACAAGACAAAGACAAGACAAAGACAAGACAAAGACAAGACAAAGACAAGACAAAGACAAGACAAAGACAAGACAAAGACAAGACAAAGACAAGACAAAGACAAGACAAAGACAAGACAAAGACAAGACAAAGACAAGACAAAGACAAGACAAAGACAAGACAAAGACAAGACAAAGACAAGACAAAGACAAGACAAAGACAAGACAAAGACAAGACAAAGACAAGACAAAGACAAGACAAAGACAAGACAAAGACAAGACAAAGACAAGACAAAGACAAGACAAAGACAAGACAAAGACAAGACAAAGACAAGACAAAGACAAGACAAAGACAAGACAAAGACAAGACAAAGACAAGACAAAGACAAGACAAAGACA
The DNA here is from genome assembly GCF_030247195.1 of Topomyia yanbarensis. Lineage (NCBI taxonomy): Eukaryota > Metazoa > Arthropoda > Insecta > Diptera > Culicidae > Topomyia > Topomyia yanbarensis. Next base: position 40,347 of record NW_026683424.1, on the reverse strand, counting down.
AGACAAAGACAAGACAAAGACAAGACAAAGACAAGACAAAGACAAGACAAAGACAAGACAAAGACAAGACAAAGACAAGACAAAGACAAGACAAAGACAAGACAAAGACAAGACAAAGACAAGACAAAGACAAGACAAAGACAAGACAAAGACAAGACAAAGACAAGACAAAGACAAGACAAAGACAAGACAAAGACAAGACAAAGACAAGACAAAGACAAGACAAAGACAAGACAAAGACAAGACAAAGACAAGACAAAGACAAGACAAAGACAAGACAAAGACAAGACAAAGACAAGACAAAGACAAGACAAAGACAAGACAAAGACAAGACAAAGACAAGACAAAGACAAGACAAAGACAAGACAAAGACAAGACAAAGACAAGACAAAGACAAGACAAAGACAAGACAAAGACAAGACAAAGACAAGACAAAGACAAGACAAAGACAAGACAAAGACAAGACAAAGACAAGACAAAGACAAGACAAAGACAAGACAAAGACAAGACAAAGACAAGACAAAGACAAGACAAAGACAAGACAAAGACAAGACAAAGACAAGACAAAGACAAGACAAAGACAAGACAAAGACAAGACAAAGACAAGACAAAGACAAGACAAAGACAAGACAAAGACAAGACAAAGACAAGACAAAGACAAGACAAAGACAAGACAAAGACAAGACAAAGACAAGACAAAGACAAGACAAAGACAAGACAAAGACAAGACAAAGACAAGACAAAGACAAGACAAAGACAAGACAAAGACAAGACAAAGACAAGACAAAGACAAGACAAAGACAAGACAAAGACAAGACAAAGACAAGACAAAGACAAGACAAAGACAAGACAAAGACAAGACAAAGACAAGACAAAGACAAGACAAAGACAAGACAAAGACAAGACAAAGACAAGACAAAGACAAGACAAAGACAAGACAAAGACAAGACAAAGACAAGACAAAGACAAGACAAAGACAAGACAAAGACAAGACAAAGACAAGACAAAGACAAGACAAAGACAAGACAAAGACAAGACAAAGACAAGACAAAGACAAGACAAAGACAAGACAAAGACAAGACAAAGACAAGACAAAGACAAGACAAAGACAAGACAAAGACAAGACAAAGACAAGACAAAGACAAGACAAAGACAAGACAAAGACAAGACAAAGACAAGACAAAGACAAGACAAAGACAAGACAAAGACAAGACAAAGACAAGACAAAGACAAGACAAAGACAAGACAAAGACAAGACAAAGACAAGACAAAGACAAGACAAAGACAAGACAAAGACAAGACAAAGACAAGACAAAGACAAGACAAAGACAAGACAAAGACAAGACAAAGACAAGACAAAGACAAGACAAAGACAAGACAAAGACAAGACAAAGACAAGACAAAGACAAGACAAAGACAAGACAAAGACAAGACAAAGACAAGACAAAGACAAGACAAAGACAAGACAAAGACAAGACAAAGACAAGACAAAGACAAGACAAAGACAAGACAAAGACAAGACAAAGACAAGACAAAGACAAGACAAAGACAAGACAAAGACAAGACAAAGACAAGACAAAGACAAGACAAAGACAAGACAAAGACAAGACAAAGACAAGACAAAGACAAGACAAAGACAAGACAAAGACAAGACAAAGACAAGACAAAGACAAGACAAAGACAAGACAAAGACAAGACAAAGACAAGACAAAGACAAGACAAAGACAAGACAAAGACAAGACAAAGACAAGACAAAGACAAGACAAAGACAAGACAAAGACAAGACAAAGACAAGACAAAGACAAGACAAAGACAAGACAAAGACAAGACAAAGACAAGACAAAGACAAGACAAAGACAAGACAAAGACAAGACAAAGACAAGACAAAGACAAGACAAAGACAAGACAAAGACAAGACAAAGACAAGACAAAGACAAGACAAAGACAAGACAAAGACAAGACAAAGACAAGACAAAGACAAGACAAAGACAAGACAAAGACAAGACAAAGACAAGACAAAGACAAGACAAAGACAAGACAAAGACAAGACAAAGACAAGACAAAGACAAGACAAAGACAAGACAAAGACAAGACAAAGACAAGACAAAGACAAGACAAAGACAAGACAAAGACAAGACAAAGACAAGACAAAGACAAGACAAAGACAAGACAAAGACAAGACAAAGACAAGACAAAGACAAGACAAAGACAAGACAAAGACAAGACAAAGACAAGACAAAGACAAGACAAAGACAAGACAAAGACAAGACAAAGACAAGACAAAGACAAGACAAAGACAAGACAAAGACAAGACAAAGACAAGACAAAGACAAGACAAAGACAAGACAAAGACAAGACAAAGACAAGACAAAGACAAGACAAAGACAAGACAAAGACAAGACAAAGACAAGACAAAGACAAGACAAAGACAAGACAAAGACAAGACAAAGACAAGACAAAGACAAGACAAAGACAAGACAAAGACAAGACAAAGACAAGACAAAGACAAGACAAAGACAAGACAAAGACAAGACAAAGACAAGACAAAGACAAGACAAAGACAAGACAAAGACAAGACAAAGACAAGACAAAGACAAGACAAAGACAAGACAAAGACAAGACAAAGACAAGACAAAGACAAGACAAAGACAAGACAAAGACAAGACAAAGACAAGACAAAGACAAGACAAAGACAAGACAAAGACAAGACAAAGACAAGACAAAGACAAGACAAAGACAAGACAAAGACAAGACAAAGACAAGACAAAGACAAGACAAAGACAAGACAAAGACAAGACAAAGACAAGACAAAGACAAGACAAAGACAAGACAAAGACAAGACAAAGACAAGACAAAGACAAGACAAAGACAAGACAAAGACAAGACAAAGACAAGACAAAGACAAGACAAAGACAAGACAAAGACAAGACAAAGACAAGACAAAGACAAGACAAAGACAAGACAAAGACAAGACAAAGACAAGACAAAGACAAGACAAAGACAAGACAAAGACAAGACAAAGACAAGACAAAGACAAGACAAAGACAAGACAAAGACAAGACAAAGACAAGACAAAGACAAGACAAAGACAAGACAAAGACAAGACAAAGACAAGACAAAGACAAGACAAAGACAAGACAAAGACAAGACAAAGACAAGACAAAGACAAGACAAAGACAAGACAAAGACAAGACAAAGACAAGACAAAGACAAGACAAAGACAAGACAAAGACAAGACAAAGACAAGACAAAGACAAGACAAAGACAAGACAAAGACAAGACAAAGACAAGACAAAGACAAGACAAGACAAAGACAAGACAAAGACAAGACAAAGACAAGACAAGACAAAGACAAGACAAAGACAAGACAAAGACAAGACAAAGACAAGACAAAGACAAGACAAAGACAAGACAAAGACAAGACAAAGACAAGACAAAGACAAGACAAAGACAAGACAAAGACAAGACAAAGACAAGACAAAGACAAGACAAAGACAAGACAAAGACAAGACAAAGACAAGACAAAGACAAGACAAAGACAAGACAAAGACAAGACAAAGACAAGACAAAGACAAGACAAAGACAAGACAAAGACAAGACAAAGACAAGACAAAGACAAGACAAAGACAAGACAAAGACAAGACAAAGACAAGACAAAGACAAGACAAAGACAAGACAAAGACAAGACAAAGACAAGACAAAGACAAGACAAAGACAAGACAAAGACAAGACAAAGACAAGACAAAGACAAGACAAAGACAAGACAAAGACAAGACAAAGACAAGACAAAGACAAGACAAAGACAAGACAAAGACAAGACAAAGACAAGACAAAGACAAGACAAAGACAAGACAAAGACAAGACAAAGACAAGACAAAGACAAGACAAAGACAAGACAAAGACAAGACAAAGACAAGACAAAGACAAGACAAAGACAAGACAAAGACAAGACAAAGACAAGACAAAGACAAGACAAAGACAAGACAAAGACAAGACAAAGACAAGACAAAGACAAGACAAAGACAAGACAAAGACAAGACAAAGACAAGACAAAGACAAGACAAAGACAAGACAAAGACAAGACAAAGACAAGACAAAGACAAGACAAAGACAAGACAAAGACAAGACAAAGACAAGACAAAGACAAGACAAAGACAAGACAAAGACAAGACAAAGACAAGACAAAGACAAGACAAAGACAAGACAAAGACAAGACAAAGACAAGACAAAGACAAGACAAAGACAAGACAAAGACAAGACAAAGACAAGACAAAGACAAGACAAAGACAAGACAAAGACAAGACAAAGACAAGACAAAGACAAGACAAAGACAAGACAAAGACAAGACAAAGACAAGACAAAGACAAGACAAAGACAAGACAAAGACAAGACAAAGACAAGACAAAGACAAGACAAAGACAAGACAAAGACAAGACAAAGACAAGACAAAGACAAGACAAAGACAAGACAAAGACAAGACAAAGACAAGACAAAGACAAGACAAAGACAAGACAAAGACAAGACAAAGACAAGACAAAAACAAGACAAAAACAAGACAAAAACAAGACAAAAACAAGACAAAGACAAGACAAAGACAAGACAAAAACAAGACAAAGACAAGACAAAGACAAGACAAAGACAAGACAAAGACAAGACAAAGACAAGACAAAGACAAGACAAAGACAAAGACAAAGACAAGACAAAGACAAGACAAAGACAAGACAAAGACAAGACAAAGACAAGACAAAGACAAGACAAAGACAAGACAAAGACAAGACAAAGACAAGACAAAGACAAGACAAAGACAAGACAAAGACAAGACAAAGACAAGACAAAGACAAGACAAAGACAAGACAAAGACAAGACAAAGACAAGACAAAGACAAGACAAAGACAAGACAAAGACAAGACAAAGACAAGACAAAGACAAGACAAAGACAAGACAAGACAAAGACAAGACAAAGACAAGACAAAGACAAGACAAAGACAAGACAAAGACAAGACAAAGACAAGACAAAGACAAGACAAAGACAAGACAAAGACAAGACAAAGACAAGACAAAGACAAGACAAAGACAAGACAAAGACAAGACAAAGACAAGACAAAGACAAGACAAAGACAAGACAAAGACAAGACAAAGACAAGACAAAGACAAGACAAAGACAAGACAAAGACAAGACAAAGACAAGACAAAGACAAGACAAAGACAAGACAAAGACAAGACAAAGACAAGACAAAGACAAGACAAAGACAAGACAAAGACAAGACAAAGACAAGACAAAGACAAGACAAAGACAAGACAAAGACAAGACAAAGACAAGACAAAGACAAGACAAAGACAAGACAAAGACAAGACAAAGACAAGACAAAGACAAGACAAAGACAAGACAAAGACAAGACAAAGACAAGACAAAGACAAGACAAAGACAAGACAAAGACAAGACAAAGACAAGACAAAGACAAGACAAAGACAATACAAAGACAAGACAAAGTGTAACCAACGGGTTTCAATTTCTCCAACTCGACCCAAATTAATATGAAAATTTGTTTTGTTTTATATTGTTTATCTATTTGAGAGTGATAATTATATAAATTTGAATTTAGCAGAATCAAGGGGCAAACTTTGATCGAAATATTTGAATTGTATAATGAATTTACTAACCTATAATTTTAAAATCTAGCTAGGTATAATACTAAACCATGCGCCAAAAAAAAAATAGGAAAAATAGCGAAGTAATCACTCTCAAAAGAACATTGAAAGATAGGGTATAATAACCGTCAATTTAAAAATAATCGCTAATTGAGTATTAGGGTGGCTACATACGAAACTCTGCGTCTACGGGATGTAGAGCCACGATCAATATAGTTGGCAGGTTTCGTTGCGTTCGGGATATGAGAGTGAGAGTTCCGGTATGGGAGAGAGAGCAAGGACTATAAAAGGAGATGAAGTGATGTGGGTAGGTCTCTTTTATTAAGTACGACACTAGTGTGACGGGAATGCGGTCCCTCGAGCGCGGTTTAAGGATTAAACCAAAAAGCTACATTCGGGCGAAATTTTAAGTGAAGTGTGCCATTAAAAATCACCGTTGTGATATAGTGAGGCGGGAAGTTCGTGGAGTGGTGTCCTTTGGACGAAGAAAAGCGCTGCTATCAGGACCGGCAGTGAGCGTGTCGAAAAGTTAGAGGTCCTATAGCTAGACGCATGCCCGAATTAAAATATGTCGTGCGGCTTCCCCCTCTAAAAAAAAAACCCACTCTTATTAGTGCACCCTGTAAATCTAGTGTCCGCTCGAGTACGCCCTGATCGTACGTCAACACACGATCCCGCATCCCATCGATCGATCACCCCACGCGGGTGACTATACCTCATCGATCTCGCCATTACGATCGATGTGGAATACCGTTGTGAAAGAAGACACGTTGGACCCAACACTAAGAAGCCTGACTCCGCATCCTGCCCCCCCCTTCGTCGTCACATCAGCAACCACTACTACGGTGGTAGTCCGATCCAGCTATCCCACACTACCCGGCCATCGTGAACTCTCACCGAACGCCGACGACCCGTCACCACCATCGTAGAGACCGGCGAGTCGCTCAGTAAGGTATGTGAGTACCCCTAACATGACCTGTCTGCTCTGTCCGGACGAACAGTCTATCCGGTAGTTTCTACCCATCAAGGCGCCCACCCAACTAACGGCCGCACCATGCTAGCCAACGAAAATGAATAAATTGTAATTTGTAAAGTAATGATTGCGCAAGATAAAATTTATAAAATTTAATCTAACTTAAAAATTATCTTTCAATAATAACCGTGAAATGCAGTTAAACTAGTCTTTTTACATAATCGGTTCCGAAAAAGATCATTGTGAGGTCATTTTGGAGAAGGTAAGTGCCAATCTGTCGTTCTATCTCCTAGTTTGCCCAGAGAAAGAGTAGTTAGCCGGGAATCGTTTATTTTAATAAAAAGAGTGAAAATTGACTTCGTTTCAATTGGCGCAACAGCGTAAAATATTAAATAAAATATTTCTTCGAAATATTTTCTGTTTGTGAAGGGGAAGAACGATAAATTGGCACTGCATTTTTCGCGATCAGTCTGTTTAGACTCGGTGCATGATAATTATTCTCGACAACGTAATTAGTACATCGACAGCAGACGGAATAAGTTTGAAGAGTCCTAGTAGGCTTTCATTTCGGTTAGATTGCCGAAGCGATTTGACGCTTGTATTAATTGGTTTTCCCTCCAATGCTTTCGTGGTCATTCTAGGTTGTGTTCCGTGTTTTATGATACAAAATGGAGTCATACGGTTCATTTCCTCCGTCTCTTAATCGGGACAAAACATTCGACAAATGGTATCAGGATATGCGGGTGGATTTATTAGCTGATGATGAGCTTGCTTTTGAAGTGATAGTTCGGGAAATCGCAGTAGAGAGTGACAAATCGCAAATGCGACGTTGTCTGAGAGCTAGATTAAGAGTTGAGAAGGAAGAAGGAAAAAGAAGCATGACCTTGAAATCTAACCCGTTGATTCAGATAGAACTGTGTAAGAGTAAATTGGAGGAGATCGAGATGATTCTCCGTGAAAAGAAAGGCGATAGCCCAACAGCGTGCAAAGATCGTTTACTTCATCTTGGCGCAAGAACCCAATTGGCCTTGAAGTACGTCCCCGAGAATGCTAAAGACGATTTAGCTTTAATTTTTACGATGGTTACTGACCACCTTTATTATTTCTATTACAAAGCTGTTATCTTGCAATCCACGGACAGTGATGCAGATGGGGAGGAAAATGAATTAGAAGGGGGGAGTATGCCGTCTTTAGCGGAAATTTTATCGAAAGCTCCGATGAATTTGGAAGTTTTGGAAGTGAATGTGAAAGTTTTGATTCATGAATTAGAGAAGCAAAAGAGGGCTGAAGAGCGAGAATTTTTGTTAAGAGCGGAAATTGCTCAATTAGAGCATCAATTACAGCAGTTAACAGTTAATCATGAAACTAGAAATCAGCAGGTACAGACTGAGATAATTGAGGAACCAACTGCCGTTCATGAACTGCCTCCTCTAGCGTTTCCTGTGGTGTCTTCATCTGCGGAAGGGCCCTTCGGCCAACCGATAGTGCACAATAACCGGTCGAGTTTTGGTAACTTTAAGCCCTTTGGCCTTGGTATGAGTACTTTTAACTCCTACCCAACAAACACGTATGTGGCGGCCAATTCATTTAGTCACCCAATTCCTTCAGTGTCAATTCAGCCTACCTTATATAATTTTCCAAACCCATCATCATACCAACAAACAGGGTGTGATTCATTCGTAAAATGGGCGAACCCTGTTTCAACCGCTCTTCCTTACAAGACCGGAGCTCCCTTCTCAGATTCCCGACCCTTCGGGCTTAATAATTACGGGAATTTACAACCGCCATTACCATCGCACCATACTCTTCCCGTATCCAAATGGGCGATAGAAAAGTATGCCGGGGACGATCAAGGATTAAACTTGAATGAGTTCTTGTTTAAAGTAAAAAATTTGGCACTCTCGGAAAGAGTATCAGACGTTGTGCTATTCGATTCAGCCCTGCACTTATTTACGGGGCCAGCTTTAAATTGGTACCATTCGATGCGTTCTACTGGTCGTTTGTATAACTGGGATCATCTGGTTATGGAATTACGGTGTGCCTTCGTGCACCCGGATCTTGATAACATGATTAAAATGAAGGTGTACATGCGAAAACAGCAAAGGAACGAATCTTTCCAGTCATACTACTATGACATAGAAAAATTGTTTCGATCAATGAGCTGTGACATTTCTGAAGATGAGAAAATGAAAATAGTTAATCAAAATATGCGCAGTGATTACCGCAAACAGTTGACTTTTCTTCCTATCTATGACCTTCCGTCGCTGATCGCCGCGGGAAGGAGAGTAGATGCAAATAACTTTTCCCTTTATAATAAGATGTTTGGAACTGAGAAGGTAAATACCGTAGCGGCTTTCCAGGAAAACAAAAAGGAAAGTAATAAACCACCGGCACGAGTCGATAATCGTTCACCCAACAGTGGGCTTCAAAACCGCCCAAATCAACAACCCCTTCGTCCCCCCAACAACAACAATGCTCCTCCCCACGGAGGTCCGTCGAATCGAAGTTTTTCGAAAAACAACTCAGCGATCCTTCCTATTCCAGTTGATAGTAATATACCTGGTAACTCAGGAAACAACTCTGGGCGAAGGCAGTCTTCAGCGCTAGACAAACTGGTTGACTCTCATCGACCCCCAGGGGTGCATGCGTGCTATAATTGTGGTAAATTAAATCATCAGCATGAAGAATGCCCAGACCCAAAGCGAGTTTTTTGTTTAATTTGTGGATTCAAGGGCTTCGAAACCACAAACTGTCCCTATTGTCGAAAAAACGGCATCCAGACGGACCAAAGTCGCGGTTCGTCCATGCAAACTCATCGCGCTTAAACTTCAGTGAGCAGGCTGATCCTGAACGATGGGAAGTAGCTACAGATACTATGTATGCCCTTCCATTAGAAGTAAATCAGATTACTCTATTAGGTAAAGACGATAATCGGCCCTACATCCAACTGAACATTTACGGCATACCCACTCTGGCTCTACTGGACAGTGGTAGCCAATCAACAATGATAAATGCATCTATTTTTAATAAAATTAAGGTTAAGCTACGACCTCTGGATAATCCTATAATTTTGAAAACAGCTAGCGGAGAGGTCTTAAATATCAAAGGACAGCTGTTCATTCCGTTTACGGTGGATGGACAAACTAAGATCGTCAGGACTCTAGTCGTCCCTCAGCTTGCTGTAAACTGTTTATGTGGAATGAACTTTTGGAATAAATTCAATATTATACCTAAAATTGAATACACCGCATTCGCGGAAGAGTTGGAATCCACAAAACTGCCCCCTAATTCAATTTTGACTCCAGAGGAGCTGTTGAAAATTGAACATATCAAGAAAACATTCAAAGTCGCGGAATCAGGTAAGATTTCCGCCACCCCTTTAATATCGCACTATATAGAGTTGAAACCAGAATGGAGAGATAAGCCAGCCGTACGACAATTTCCGTATGTGATGTCTCCAAAGGTGCAGGGATTAGTCTCCCAAGAACTAGAACGCATGTTAAGTTTAGGTATCATAGAGCGCACCAATTCCGATTGGGCCTTGAATGTGGTGCCCGTGATAAAACCCAGTGGAAAAGTTCGACTTTGTTTGGACGCCCGAAAGATTAATGAGAGGACCGTGCGTGATTCCTACCCTTTACCCCACCCAGGACGAATACTTGGTCAACTTCCGCGGGCGAAATATCTCACAACAATAGACTTGTCTGAGGCATTTCTTCAAATTCCGTTGGAAGTACGGTCACGTAAATATACGTCCTTCTGCGTTCAGGGTAAAGGACTGTTTCGGTTCACCCGTCTCCCGTTTGGACTAACTAACAGTCCAGCAACGCTATCTCGGTTGATGGATCGGGTGTTGGGATTCGGGGAGTTGGAACCAAACGTTTTCGTATACTTAGATGACATAGTCATAGTAACGGAAACGTTTGAGGAACACGTTCGGCTACTTTTGGAGGTCTCTCGGCGTCTGAGTCAAGCCAATTTGGCTATTAACTTAGAAAAGTCGAAGTTTGGAGTTACAGAATTACCATTTTTAGGGTATATTCTATCCACTACGGGACTACGTCCTAATCCAGAAAAAGTACGCCCAATTGTGGAGTACGAGCGACCGGTAACCATTACCAAGCTACGGAGGTTTATTGGAATGGCAAATTACTACCGACGTTTCCTTCCCGATTTTAGTGGTATAGTAGCACCACTAACAGAATTGCTCAAAACTAAAAGTAAAGTAGTACAGTGGTCCGACGTTGCCGAAAAGGCGTTCAACACGATCAAGGAACGGCTGATCACTGCCCCGGTATTGAGTAACCCTGACTTCAGTCAGGAGTTTGTAATCCAAACAGACGCTTCGGACGTAGCCGTGGCCGCCGTACTAACACAAACTCAAAATGGGAGGGAGCATGTTATATCGTATTATTCCCACAAATTGACGACTCCCCAGCGGAACTATCACCCTGCGGAAAAAGAAGCCTTGGCTGCCTTATTGGCCATAGAGGAATTCCGCGGATATATAGAGTGCAGTCACTTTACCTTAGTGACCGACTCATCGGCGCTAACTCATATACTAACCACCTCCTGGAAAGTAGGATCACGTTGCAGTCGGTGGAGTTTGAAATTGCAGCAATACGACCTGACAATCATTCATCGCAAGGGGAAAGAAAATGTGGTGGCGGATGCATTGTCACGGAGTGTAGCTTCAATTTCAAATACCACTGACTCTTCATGGTATACCTCGTTACGACAGCAAGTTCTCCAAAATCCCGACAATTACGTAGATTTCCGCGTGTCGGATGGTCAAATTTATAAATTTGTATCCGCTGGAAACACGCTGTCTGATAAACGATATGAGTGGAAGCTGATTCCGCCCTCCGAAGGTCGTCTAGATATTTTGAAGGCTAATCACAACGAAGCCATGCACCTGGGTTACGATAAAACTCTGGCTCGAATCCGACAGCGGTTTTATTGGCCAAAAATGGCCAAAGAAATCAAGCAATACGTACAAAATTGTGCGACTTGCAAGGAAGTGAAGGGACCGTCCACTCCGGTTACTCCACCGATGGGAGAAATGCGAATATCTGATCATCCTTGGCAGATCATCTCCGCGGACTTTGTCGGCCCTCTCCCCCGGAGCAAAAAAGGTAACCAGTACCTGCTAGTGGTGTTGGACCTATTCAGTAAATGGGTTCTACTACAACCCATGAGACGCATTGAGAGCTCCGCTCTATGCTCACACTTAAAAAATGGATGGTTTTACAAAAACTCCACTCCCGAGGTAATCCTCACCGATAACGGGGCGAGCTTCCTATCTCGCGAGTTCAAGAGTCTGTTAGACAAATTTGGAATTCACCATTGGTTAAATTCACGCTATCACTCCCAAGCCAATCCTGTGGAACGGGTTAATAGGACCGTGAACGCTTGTATTCGAACTTATGCTCGCGACGACCAGCGCCTCTGGGATACACGACTAGCGGAGATAGAGGCGGTCCTCAATACCAGTGTCCACAGCTCCAGTAACTTTACTCCATATTACGTAACCCATGGACATGAAATGTTCATCAATGGAACTGATCACCGTTTATCTAGACATCAAAACAACCTTTCCGCTGATCAGGTCGAAGAAAAAAAATCGACTCATTTCGGTGATATTTACGATCAAGTAAAAGCCAATCTAGTGAAAGCCAACGACACTTGTCGGAAACAGTACAATCTGCGACATCAGAGGTTTCCAAAAACTTTTCAGACTGGTCAATTAATTTACCGCAAAAATATGCGCCTTTCCAGTGCCATAGATAGCTACAACGCTAAATACGGGTCCCAATACTTGCCATGCAAGGTCAAGGCAAAGATTGGCACTTCCTCGTATGACCTTGTCGATATGGATGGTAAGCCCTTGGGCATCTGGCCAGCAGTTCACCTTAAACCGGGCTGACCAGTTGAAACACCATAAAATTCTTGCTTGCCGATTGAATTTGTCTCACTACTCCTATTATACTTAAGTTGATATCTGAAAGGTCAAACAAGGACATGTAGAGAAAGATATATAGCTTTTAGTCAGTTTATTCCATAGCTCATTCTCGTGGTACGTAGGTTTTTCAATCAGAATCCAGTGATCATATCTTTAAAGCATCGTTGAGGGTGTCTATAAACACGGAAATTCTTTAAAATTACTCATCGTGGCCAGACAGATGCCAGGCCGAAAAAAAAATCCATTAGCTAGTTATAATTTAGAAATCGGGTCCACCACTTTAGAGGATGAGGTTTCAACTGCCTCTAAGAGCGGGTCGGTTCATTTAATTGGAATGAGTTACCTTAGATAACCACCATTACTAGCAAAGGTTGGGCGAGAAGCCGTCCTCGCACACAGTCTTACTCCGGACGCGGAGCTCAGTCCAGATAGGCTTGCTTGTTATTATAATTAAATCTACCCGGGTAGGGAGTTCAAAGTATGCGCGCAAATACTAGGATAAATAGTGGTAGTAGTAGATGTGGAGGTAATTAGATAAGGTTAGTGGAGTAGTAATGCTAGGTCAGTGGAAATGATATATGTGTCTGTAGAGAGTGGGTTATATGAGCGAACGTGATTAAAATCTCCAGAGGCCTCTATAGTGGAATGATTGGGATAGAGTAAATGAAGGCGAATGAGTGAGATCTACAGATTATCGACACTGGATTTAAATAGAAAATAAGAGCAAAACATTGCTATCAATTTTGTTGTGCTCCCGTGGTCCTGGTTTTTAACTCTTTTCGAATGCAGGAAAGCGGAGGTGTGAATAGACGAGCTCAAGGTCTCGCTTAGGGTTTATCTGAACGGATTAAGAACCTCTTTGAGTCTTCAGATTTATCCGTATGCTGTATAATTGATGTACTAAGACTTTTTAGAGATAATTTGATTAATCCAGTATAAACATTTGACAAAAAAAATCTTCGATTTTTTTTTCTCCCAGCCCGGGGAGTATTGTAACCAACGGGTTTCAATTTCTCCAACTCGACCCAAATTAATATGAAAATTTGTTTTGTTTTATATTGTTTATCTATTTGAGAGTGATAATTATATAAATTTGAATTTAGCAGAATCAAGGGGCAAACTTTGATCGAAATATTTGAATTGTATAATGAATTTACTAACCTATAATTTTAAAATCTAGCTAGGTATAATACTAAACCATGCGCCAAAAAAAAATAGGAAAAATAGCGAAGTAATCACTCTCAAAAGAACATTGAAAGATAGGGTATAATAACCGTCAATTTAAAAATAATCGCTAATTGAGTATTAGGGTGGCTACATACGAAACTCTGCGTCTACGGGATGTAGAGCCACGATCAATATAGTTGGCAGGTTTCGTTGCGTTCGGGATATGAGAGTGAGAGTTCCGGTATGGGAGAGAGAGCAAGGACTATAAAAGGAGATGAAGTGATGTGGGTAGGTCTCTTTTATTAAGTGCGACACTAGTGTGACGGGAATGCGGTCCCTCGAGCGCGGTTTAAGGATTAAACCAAAAAGCTACATTCGGGCGAAATTTTAAGTGAAGTGTGCCATTAAAAATCACCGTTGTGATATAGTGAGGCGGGAAGTTCGTGGAGTGGTGTCCTTTGGACGAAGAAAAGCGCTGCTATCAGGACCGGCAGTGAGCGTGTCGAAAAGTTAGAGGTCCTATAGCTAGACGCATGCCCGAATTAAAATATGTCGTGCGGCTTCCCCCTCTAAAAAAAAAACCCACTCTTATTAGTGCACCCTGTAAATCTAGTGTCCGCTCGAGTACGCCCTGATCGTACGTCAACACACGATCCCGCATCCCGTCGATCGATCACCCCACGCGAAGATTGGCACTTCCTCGTATGACCTTGTCGATATGGATGGTAAGCCCTTGGGCATCTGGCCAGCAGTTCACCTTAAACCGGGCTGACCAGTTGAAACACCATAAAATTCTTGCTTGCCGATTGAATTTGTCTCACTACTCCTATTATACTTAAGTTGATATCTGAAAGGTCAAACAAGGACATGTAGAGAAAGATATATAGCTTTTAGTCAGTTTATTCCATAGCTCATTCTCGTGGTACGTAGGTTTTTCAATCAGAATCCAGTGATCATATCTTTAAAGCATCGTTGAGGGTGTCTATAAACACGGAAATTCTTTAAAATTACTCATCGTGGCCAGACAGATGCCAGGCCGAAAAAAAAAATCCATTAGCTAGTTATAATTTAGAAATCGGGTCCACCACTTTAGAGGATGAGGTTTCAACTGCCTCTAAGAGCGGGTCGGTTCATTTAATTGGAATGAGTTACCTTAGATAACCACCATTACTAGCAAAGGTTGGGCGAGAAGCCGTCCTCGCACACAGTCTTACTCCGGACGCGGAGCTCAGTCCAGATAGGCTTGCTTGTTATTATAATTAAATCTACCCGGGTAGGGAGTTCAAAGTATGCGCGCAAATACTAGGATAAATAGTGGTAGTAGTAGATGTGGAGGTAATTAGATAAGGTTAGTGGAGTAGTAATGCTAGGTCAGTGGAAATGATATATGTGTCTGTAGAGAGTGGGTTATATGAGCGAACGTGATTAAAATCTCCAGAGGCCTCTATAGTGGAATGATTGGGATAGAGTAAATGAAGGCGAATGAGTGAGATCTACAGATTATCGACACTGGATTTAAATAGAAAATAAGAGCAAAACATTGCTATCAATTTTGTTGTGCTCCCGTGGTCCTGTATGCGTATATCGAGAGATTTTCACTTACTTTTTTTAACTCTTTTCGAATGCAGGAAAGCGGAGGTGTGAATAGACGAGCTCAAGGTCTCGCTTAGGGTTTATCTGAACGGATTAAGAACCTCTTTGAGTCTTCAGATTTATCCGTATGCTGTATAATTGATGTACTAAGACTTTTTAGAGATAATTTGATTAATCCAGTATAAACATTTGACAAAAAAAATCTTCGATTTTTTTTTCTCCCAGCCCGGGGAGTATTGTAACCAACGGGTTTCAATTTCTCCAACTCGACCCAAATTAATATGAAAATTTGTTTTGTTTTATATTGTTTATCTATTTGAGAGTGATAATTATATAAATTTGAATTTAGCAGAATCAAGGGGCAAACTTTGATCGAAATATTTGAATTGTATAATGAATTTACTAACCTATAATTTTAAAATCTAGCTAGGTATAATACTAAACCATGCGCCAAAAAAAAAATAGGAAAAATAGCGAAGTAATCACTCTCAAAAGAACATTGAAAGATAGGGTATAATAACCGTCAATTTAAAAATAATCGCTAATTGAGTATTAGGGTGGCTACATACGAAACTCTGCGTCTACGGGATGTAGAGCCACGATCAATATAGTTGGCAGGTTTCGTTGCGTTCGGGATATGAGAGTGAGAGTTCCGGTATGGGAGAGAGAGCAAGGACTATAAAAGGAGATGAAGTGATGTGGGTAGGTCTCTTTTATTAAGTGCGACACTAGTGTGACGGGAATGCGGTCCCTCGAGCGCGGTTTAAGGATTAAACCAAAAAGCTACATTCGGGCGAAATTTTAAGTGAAGTGTGCCATTAAAAATCACCGTTGTGATATAGTGAGGCGGGAAGTTCGTGGAGTGGTGTCCTTTGGACGAAGAAAAGCGCTGCTATCAGGACCGGCAGTGAGCGTGTCGAAAAGTTAGAGGTCCTATAGCTAGACGCATGCCCGAATTAAAATATGTCGTGCGGCTTCCCCCTCTAAAAAAAAACCCACTCTTATTAGTGCACCCTGTAAATCTAGTGTCCGCTCGAGTACGCCCTGATCGTACGTCAACACACGATCCCGCATCCCGTCGATCGATCACCCCACGCGGGTGACTATACCTCATCGATCTCGCCATTACGATCGATGTGGAATACCGTTGTGAAAGAAGACACGTTGGACCCAACACTAAGAAGCCTGACTCCGCATCCTGCCCCCCCCCCTTCGTCGTCACATCAGCAACCACTACTACGGTGGTAGTCCGATCCAGCTATCCCACACTACCCGGCCATCGTGAACTCTCACCGAACGCCGACGACCCGTCACCACCATCGTTGCGACCGGCGGGTCGCTCAGTAAGGTATGTGAGTACCCCTAACATGACCTGTCTGCTCTGTCCGGACGAACAGTCTATCCGGTAGTTTCTACCCATCAAGGCGCCCACCCAACTAACGGCCGCACCATGCTAGCCAACGAAAATGAATAAATTGTAATTTGTAAAGTAATGATTGCGCAAGATAAAATTTATAAAATTTAATCTAACTTAAAAATTATCTTTCAATAATAACCGTGAAATGCAGTTAAACTAGTCTTTTTACATAATCGGTTCCGAAAAAGATCATTGTGAGGTCATTTTGGAGAAGGTAAGTGCCAATCTGTCGTTCTATCTCCTAGTTTGCCCAGAGAAAGAGTAGTTAGCCGGGAATCGTTTATTTTAATAAAAAGAGTGAAAATTGACTTCGTTTCAAAAGACAAGACAAAGACAAGACAAAGACAAGACAAAGACAAGACAAAGACAAGACAAAGACAAGACAAGACAAAGACAAGACAAAGACAAGACAAAGACAAGACAAAGACAAGACAAAGACAAGACAAAGACAAGACAAAGACAAGACAAAGACAAGACAAAGACAAGACAAAGACAAGACAAAGACAAGACAAAGACAAGACAAAGACAAGACAAAGACAAGACAAAGACAAGACAAAGACAAGACAAAGACAAGACAAAGACAAGACAAAGACAAGACAAAGACAAGACAAAGACAAGACAAAGACAAGACAAAGACAAGACAAAGACAAGACAAAGACAAGACAAAGACAAGACAAAGACAAGACAAAGACAAGACAAAGACAAGACAAAGACAAGACAAAGACAAGACAAAGACAAGACAAAGACAAGACAAAGACAAGACAAAGACAAGACAAAGACAAGACAAAGACAAGACAAAGACAAGACAAAGACAAGACAAAGACAAGACAAAGACAAGACAAAGACAAGACAAAGACAAGACAAAGACAAGACAAAGACAAGACAAAGACAAGACAAAGACAAGACAAAGACAAGACAAAGACAAGACAAAGACAAGACAAAGACAAGACAAAGACAAGACAAAGACAAGACAAAGACAAGACAAAGACAAGACAAAGACAAGACAAAGACAAGACAAAGACAAGACAAAGACAAGACAAAGACAAGACAAAGACAAGACAAAGACAAGACAAAGACAAGACAAAGACAAGACAAAGACAAGACAAAGACAAGACAAAGACAAGACAAAGACAAGACAAAGACAAGACAAAGACAAGACAAAGACAAGACAAAGACAAGACAAAGACAAGACAAAGACAAGACAAAGACAAGACAAAGACAAGACAAAGACAAGACAAAGACAAGACAAAGACAAGACAAAGACAAGACAAAGACAAGACAAAGACAAGACAAAGACAAGACAAAGACAAGACAAAGACAAGACAAAGACAAGACAAAGACAAGACAAAGACAAGACAAAGACAAGACAAAGACAAGACAAAGACAAGACAAAGACAAGACAAAGACAAGACAAAGACAAGACAAAGACAAGACAAAGACAAGACAAAGACAAGACAAAGACAAGACAAAGACAAGACAAAGACAAGACAAAGACAAGACAAAGACAAGACAAAGACAAGACAAAGACAAGACAAAGACAAGACAAAGACAAGACAAAGACAAGACAAAGACAAGACAAAGACAAGACAAAGACAAGACAAAGACAAGACAAAGACAAGACAAAGACAAGACAAAGACAAGACAAAGACAAGACAAAGACAAGACAAAGACAAGACAAAGACAAGACAAAGACAAGACAAAGACAAGACAAAGACAAGACAAAGACAAGACAAAGACAAGACAAAGACAAGACAAAGACAAGACAAAGACAAGACAAAGACAAGACAAAGACAAGACAAAGACAAGACAAAGACAAGACAAAGACAAGACAAAGACAAGACAAAGACAAGACAAAGACAAGACAAAGACAAGACAAAGACAAGACAAAGACAAGACAAAGACAAGACAAAGACAAGACAAAGACAAGACAAAGACAAGACAAAGACAAGACAAAGACAAGACAAAGACAAGACAAAGACAAGACAAAGACAAGACAAAGACAAGACAAAGACAAGACAAAGACAAGACAAAGACAAGACAAAGACAAGACAAAGACAAGACAAAGACAAGACAAAGACAAGACAAAGACAAGACAAAGACAAGACAAAGACAAGACAAAGACAAGACAAAGACAAGACAAAGACAAGACAAAGACAAGACAAAGACAAGACAAAGACAAGACAAAGACAAGACAAAGACAAGACAAAGACAAGACAAAGACAAGACAAAGACAAGACAAAGACAAGACAAAGACAAGACAAAGACAAGACAAAGACAAGACAAAGACAAGACAAAGACAAGACAAAGACAAGACAAAGACAAGACAAAGACAAGACAAAGACAAGACAAAGACAAGACAAAGACAAGACAAAGACAAGACAAAGACAAGACAAAGACAAGACAAAGACAAGACAAAGACAAGACAAAGACAAGACAAAGACAAGACAAAGACAAGACAAAGACAAGACAAAGACAAGACAAAGACAAGACAAAGACAAGACAAAGACAAGACAAAGACAAGACAAAGACAAGACAAAGACAAGACAAAGACAAGACAAAGACAAGACAAAGACAAGACAAAGACAAGACAAAGACAAGACAAAGACAAGACAAAGACAAGACAAAGACAAGACAAAGACAAGACAAAGACAAGACAAAGACAAGACAAAGACAAGACAAAGACAAGACAAAGACAAGACAAAGACAAGACAAAGACAAGACAAAGACAAGACAAAGACAAGACAAAGACAAGACAAAGACAAGACAAAGACAAGACAAAGACAAGACAAAGACAAGACAAAGACAAGACAAAGACAAGACAAAGACAAGACAAAGACAAGACAAAGACAAGACAAAGACAAGACAAAGACAAGACAAAGACAAGACAAAGACAAGACAAAGACAAGACAAAGACAAGACAAAGACAAGACAAAGACAAGACAAAGACAAGACAAAGACAAGACAAAGACAAGACAAAGACAAGACAAAGACAAGACAAAGACAAGACAAAGACAAGACAAAGACAAGACAAAGACAAGACAAAGACAAGACAAAGACAAGACAAAGACAAGACAAAGACAAGACAAAGACAAGACAAAGACAAGACAAAGACAAGACAAAGACAAGACAAAGACAAGACAAAGACAAGACAAAGACAAGACAAAGACAAGACAAAGACAAGACAAAGACAAGACAAAGACAAGACAAAGACAAGACAAAGACAAGACAAAGACAAGACAAAGACAAGACAAAGACAAGACAAAGACAAGACAAAGACAAGACAAAGACAAGACAAAGACAAGACAAAGACAAGACAAAGACAAGACAAAGACAAGACAAAGACAAGACAAAGACAAGACAAAGACAAGACAAAGACAAGACAAAGACAAGACAAAGACAAGACAAAGACAAGACAAAGACAAGACAAAGACAAGACAAAGACAAGACAAAGACAAGACAAAGACAAGACAAAGACAAGACAAAGACAAGACAAAGACAAGACAAAGACAAGACAAAGACAAGACAAAGACAAGACAAAGACAAGACAAAGACAAGACAAAGACAAGACAAAGACAAGACAAAGACAAGACAAAGACAAGACAAAGACAAGACAAAGACAAGACAAAGACAAGACAAAGACAAGACAAAGACAAGACAAAGACAAGACAAAGACAAGACAAAGACAAGACAAAGACAAGACAAAGACAAGACAAAGACAAGACAAAGACAAGACAAAGACAAGACAAAGACAAGACAAAGACAAGACAAAGACAAGACAAAGACAAGACAAAGACAAGACAAAGACAAGACAAAGACAAGACAAAGACAAGACAAAGACAAGACAAAGACAAGACAAAGACAAGACAAAGACAAGACAAAGACAAGACAAAGACAAGACAAAGACAAGACAAAGACAAGACAAAGACAAGACAAAGACAAGACAAAGACAAGACAAAGACAAGACAAAGACAAGACAAAGACAAGACAAAGACAAGACAAAGACAAGACAAAGACAAGACAAAGACAAGACAAAGACAAGACAAAGACAAGACAAAGACAAGACAAAGACAAGACAAAGACAAGACAAAGACAAGACAAAGACAAGACAAAGACAAGACAAAGACAAGACAAAGACAAGACAAAGACAAGACAAAGACAAGACAAAGACAAGACAAAGACAAGACAAAGACAAGACAAAGACAAGACAAAGACAAGACAAAGACAAGACAAAGACAAGACAAAGACAAGACAAAGACAAGACAAAGACAAGACAAAGACAAGACAAAGACAAGACAAAGACAAGACAAAGACAAGACAAAGACAAGACAAAGACAAGACAAAGACAAGACAAAGACAAGACAAAGACAAGACAAAGACAAGACAAAGACAAGACAAAGACAAGACAAAGACAAGACAAAGACAAGACAAAGACAAGACAAAGACAAGACAAAGACAAGACAAAGACAAGACAAAGACAAGACAAAGACAAGACAAAGACAAGACAAAGACAAGACAAAGACAAGACAAAGACAAGACAAAGACAAGACAAAGACAAGACAAAGACAAGACAAAGACAAGACAAAGACAAGACAAAGACAAGACAAAGACAAGACAAAGACAAGACAAAGACAAGACAAAGACAAGACAAAGACAAGACAAAGACAAGACAAAGACAAGACAAAGACAAGACAAAGACAAGACAAAGACAAGACAAAGACAAGACAAAGACAAGACAAAGACAAGACAAAGACAAGACAAAGACAAGACAAAGACAAGACAAAGACAAGACAAAGACAAGACAAAGACAAGACAAAGACAAGACAAAGACAAGACAAAGACAAGACAAAGACAAGACAAAGACAAGACAAAGACAAGACAAAGACAAGACAAAGACAAGACAAAGACAAGACAAAGACAAGACAAAGACAAGACAAAGACAAGACAAAGACAAGACAAAGACAAGACAAAGACAAGACAAAGACAAGACAAAGACAAGACAAAGACAAGACAAAGACAAGACAAAGACAAGACAAAGACAAGACAAAGACAAGACAAAGACAAGACAAAGACAAGACAAAGACAAGACAAAGACAAGACAAAGACAAGACAAAGACAAGACAAAGACAAGACAAAGACAAGACAAAGACAAGACAAAGACAAGACAAAGACAAGACAAAGACAAGACAAAGACAAGACAAAGACAAGACAAAGACAAGACAAAGACAAGACAAAGACAAGACAAAGACAAGACAAAGACAAGACAAAGACAAGACAAAGACAAGACAAAGACAAGACAAAGACAAGACAAAGACAAGACAAAGACAAGACAAAGACAAGACAAAGACAAGACAAAGACAAGACAAAGACAAGACAAAGACAAGACAAAGACAAGACAAAGACAAGACAAAGACAAGACAAAGACAAGACAAAGACAAGACAAAGACAAGACAAAGACAAGACAAAGACAAGACAAAGACAAGACAAAGACAAGACAAAGACAAGACAAAGACAAGACAAAGACAAGACAAAGACAAGACAAAGACAAGACAAAGACAAGACAAAGACAAGACAAAGACAAGACAAAGACAAGACAAAGACAAGACAAAGACAAGACAAAGACAAGACAAAGACAAGACAAAGACAAGACAAAGACAAGACAAAGACAAGACAAAGACAAGACAAAGACAAGACAAAGACAAGACAAAGACAAGACAAAGACAAGACAAAGACAAGACAAAGACAAGACAAAGACAAGACAAAGACAAGACAAAGACAAGACAAAGACAAGACAAAGACAAGACAAAGACAAGACAAAGACAAGACAAAGACAAGACAAAGACAAGACAAAGACAAGACAAAGACAAGACAAAGACAAGACAAAGACAAGACAAAGACAAGACAAAGACAAGACAAAGACAAGACAAAGACAAGACAAAGACAAGACAAAGACAAGACAAAGACAAGACAAAGACAAGACAAAGACAAGACAAAGACAAGACAAAGACAAGACAAAGACAAGACAAAGACAAGACAAAGACAAGACAAAGACAAGACAAAGACAAGACAAAGACAAGACAAAGACAAGACAAAGACAAGACAAAGACAAGACAAAGACAAGACAAAGACAAGACAAAGACAAGACAAAGACAAGACAAAGACAAGACAAAGACAAGACAAAGACAAGACAAAGACAAGACAAAGACAAGACAAAGACAAGACAAAGACAAGACAAAGACAAGACAAAGACAAGACAAAGACAAGACAAAGACAAGACAAAGACAAGACAAAGACAAGACAAAGACAAGACAAAGACAAGACAAAGACAAGACAAAGACAAGACAAAGACAAGACAAAGACAAGACAAAGACAAGACAAAGACAAGACAAAGACAAGACAAAGACAAGACAAAGACAAGACAAAGACAAGACAAAGACAAGACAAAGACAAGACAAAGACAAGACAAAGACAAGACAAAGACAAGACAAAGACAAGACAAAGACAAGACAAAGACAAGACAAAGACAAGACAAAGACAAGACAAAGACAAGACAAAGACAAGACAAAGACAAGACAAAGACAAGACAAAGACAAGACAAAGACAAGACAAAGACAAGACAAAGACAAGACAAAGACAAGACAAAGACAAGACAAAGACAAGACAAAGACAAGACAAAGACAAGACAAAGACAAGACAAAGACAAGACAAAGACAAGACAAAGACAAGACAAAGACAAGACAAAGACAAGACAAAGACAAGACAAAGACAAGACAAAGACAAGACAAAGACAAGACAAAGACAAGACAAAGACAAGACAAAGACAAGACAAAGACAAGACAAAGACAAGACAAAGACAAGACAAAGACAAGACAAAGACAAGACAAAGACAAGACAAAGACAAGACAAAGACAAGACAAAGACAAGACAAAGACAAGACAAAGACAAGACAAAGACAAGACAAAGACAAGACAAAGACAAGACAAAGACAAGACAAAGACAAGACAAAGACAAGACAAAGACAAGACAAAGACAAGACAAAGACAAGACAAAGACAAGACAAAGACAAGACAAAGACAAGACAAAGACAAGACAAAGACAAGACAAAGACAAGACAAAGACAAGACAAAGACAAGACAAAGACAAGACAAAGACAAGACAAAGACAAGACAAAGACAAGACAAAGACAAGACAAAGACAAGACAAAGACAAGACAAAGACAAGACAAAGACAAGACAAAGACAAGACAAAGACAAGACAAAGACAAGACAAAGACAAGACAAAGACAAGACAAAGACAAGACAAAGACAAGACAAAGACAAGACAAAGACAAGACAAAGACAAGACAAAGACAAGACAAAGACAAGACAAAGACAAGACAAAGACAAGACAAAGACAAGACAAAGACAAGACAAAGACAAGACAAAGACAAGACAAAGACAAGACAAAGACAAGACAAAGACAAGACAAAGACAAGACAAAGACAAGACAAAGACAAGACAAAGACAAGACAAAGACAAGACAAAGACAAGACAAAGACAAGACAAAGACAAGACAAAGACAAGACAAAGACAAGACAAAGACAAGACAAAGACAAGACAAAGACAAGACAAAGACAAGACAAAGACAAGACAAAGACAAGACAAAGACAAGACAAAGACAAGACAAAGACAAGACAAAGACAAGACAAAGACAAGACAAAGACAAGACAAAGACAAGACAAAGACAAGACAAAGACAAGACAAAGACAAGACAAAGACAAGACAAAGACAAGACAAAGACAAGACAAAGACAAGACAAAGACAAGACAAAGACAAGACAAAGACAAGACAAAGACAAGACAAAGACAAGACAAAGACAAGACAAAGACAAGACAAAGACAAGACAAAGACAAGACAAAGACAAGACAAAGACAAGACAAAGACAAGACAAAGACAAGACAAAGACAAGACAAAGACAAGACAAAGACAAGACAAAGACAAGACAAAGACAAGACAAAGACAAGACAAAGACAAGACAAAGACAAGACAAAGACAAGACAAAGACAAGACAAAGACAAGACAAAGACAAGACAAAGACAAGACAAAGACAAGACAAAGACAAGACAAAGACAAGACAAAGACAAGACAAAGACAAGACAAAGACAAGACAAAGACAAGACAAAGACAAGACAAAGACAAGACAAAGACAAGACAAAGACAAGACAAAGACAAGACAAAGACAAGACAAAGACAAGACAAAGACAAGACAAAGACAAGACAAAGACAAGACAAAGACAAGACAAAGACAAGACAAAGACAAGACAAAGACAAGACAAAGACAAGACAAAGACAAGACAAAGACAAGACAAAGACAAGACAAAGACAAGACAAAGACAAGACAAAGACAAGACAAAGACAAGACAAAGACAAGACAAAGACAAGACAAAGACAAGACAAAGACAAGACAAAGACAAGACAAAGACAAGACAAAGACAAGACAAAGACAAGACAAAGACAAGACAAAGACAAGACAAAGACAAGACAAAGACAAGACAAAGACAAGACAAAGACAAGACAAAGACAAGACAAAGACAAGACAAAGACAAGACAAAGACAAGACAAAGACAAGACAAAGACAAGACAAAGACAAGACAAAGACAAGACAAAGACAAGACAAAGACAAGACAAAGACAAGACAAAGACAAGACAAAGACAAGACAAAGACAAGACAAAGACAAGACAAAGACAAGACAAAGACAAGACAAAGACAAGACAAAGACAAGACAAAGACAAGACAAAGACAAGACAAAGACAAGACAAAGACAAGACAAAGACAAGACAAAGACAAGACAAAGACAAGACAAAGACAAGACAAAGACAAGACAAAGACAAGACAAAGACAAGACAAAGACAAGACAAAGACAAGACAAAGACAAGACAAAGACAAGACAAAGACAAGACAAAGACAAGACAAAGACAAGACAAAGACAAGACAAAGACAAGACAAAGACAAGACAAAGACAAGACAAAGACAAGACAAAGACAAGACAAAGACAAGACAAAGACAAGACAAAGACAAGACAAAGACAAGACAAAGACAAGACAAAGACAAGACAAAGACAAGACAAAGACAAGACAAAGACAAGACAAAGACAAGACAAAGACAAGACAAAGACAAGACAAAGACAAGACAAAGACAAGACAAAGACAAGACAAAGACAAGACAAAGACAAGACAAAGACAAGACAAAGACAAGACAAAGACAAGACAAAGACAAGACAAAGACAAGACAAAGACAAGACAAAGACAAGACAAAGACAAGACAAAGACAAGACAAAGACAAGACAAAGACAAGACAAAGACAAGACAAAGACAAGACAAAGACAAGACAAAGACAAGACAAAGACAAGACAAAGACAAGACAAAGACAAGACAAAGACAAGACAAAGACAAGACAAAGACAAGACAAAGACAAGACAAAGACAAGACAAAGACAAGACAAAGACAAGACAAAGACAAGACAAAGACAAGACAAAGACAAGACAAAGACAAGACAAAGACAAGACAAAGACAAGACAAAGACAAGACAAAGACAAGACAAAGACAAGACAAAGACAAGACAAAGACAAGACAAAGACAAGACAAAGACAAGACAAAGACAAGACAAAGACAAGACAAAGACAAGACAAAGACAAGACAAAGACAAGACAAAGACAAGACAAAGACAAGACAAAGACAAGACAAAGACAAGACAAAGACAAGACAAAGACAAGACAAAGACAAGACAAAGACAAGACAAAGACAAGACAAAGACAAGACAAAGACAAGACAAAGACAAGACAAAGACAAGACAAAGACAAGACAAAGACAAGACAAAGACAAGACAAAGACAAGACAAAGACAAGACAAAGACAAGACAAAGACAAGACAAAGACAAGACAAAGACAAGACAAAGACAAGACAAAGACAAGACAAAGACAAGACAAAGACAAGACAAAGACAAGACAAAGACAAGACAAAGACAAGACAAAGACAAGACAAAGACAAGACAAAGACAAGACAAAGACAAGACAAAGACAAGACAAAGACAAGACAAAGACAAGACAAAGACAAGACAAAGACAAGACAAAGACAAGACAAAGACAAGACAAAGACAAGACAAAGACAAGACAAAGACAAGACAAAGACAAGACAAAGACAAGACAAAGACAAGACAAAGACAAGACAAAGACAAGACAAAGACAAGACAAAGACAAGACAAAGACAAGACAAAGACAAGACAAAGACAAGACAAAGACAAGACAAAGACAAGACAAAGACAAGACAAAGACAAGACAAAGACAAGACAAAGACAAGACAAAGACAAGACAAAGACAAGACAAAGACAAGACAAAGACAAGACAAAGACAAGACAAAGACAAGACAAAGACAAGACAAAGACAAGACAAAGACAAGACAAAGACAAGACAAAGACAAGACAAAGACAAGACAAAGACAAGACAAAGACAAGACAAAGACAAGACAAAGACAAGACAAAGACAAGACAAAGACAAGACAAAGACAAGACAAAGACAAGACAAAGACAAGACAAAGACAAGACAAAGACAAGACAAAGACAAGACAAAGACAAGACAAAGACAAGACAAAGACAAGACAAAGACAAGACAAAGACAAGACAAAGACAAGACAAAGACAAGACAAAGACAAGACAAAGACAAGACAAAGACAAGACAAAGACAAGACAAAGACAAGACAAAGACAAGACAAAGACAAGACAAAGACAAGACAAAGACAAGACAAAGACAAGACAAAGACAAGACAAAGACAAGACAAAGACAAGACAAAGACAAGACAAAGACAAGACAAAGACAAGACAAAGACAAGACAAAGACAAGACAAAGACAAGACAAAGACAAGACAAAGACAAGACAAAGACAAGACAAAGACAAGACAAAGACAAGACAAAGACAAGACAAAGACAAGACAAAGACAAGACAAAGACAAGACAAAGACAAGACAAAGACAAGACAAAGACAAGACAAAGACAAGACAAAGACAAGACAAAGACAAGACAAAGACAAGACAAAGACAAGACAAAGACAAGACAAAGACAAGACAAAGACAAGACAAAGACAAGACAAAGACAAGACAAAGACAAGACAAAGACAAGACAAAGACAAGACAAAGACAAGACAAAGACAAGACAAAGACAAGACAAAGACAAGACAAAGACAAGACAAAGACAAGACAAAGACAAGACAAAGACAAGACAAAGACAAGACAAAGACAAGACAAAGACAAGACAAAGACAAGACAAAGACAAGACAAAGACAAGACAAAGACAAGACAAAGACAAGACAAAGACAAGACAAAGACAAGACAAAGACAAGACAAAGACAAGACAAAGACAAGACAAAGACAAGACAAAGACAAGACAAAGACAAGACAAAGACAAGACAAAGACAAGACAAAGACAAGACAAAGACAAGACAAAGACAAGACAAAGACAAGACAAAGACAAGACAAAGACAAGACAAAGACAAGACAAAGACAAGACAAAGACAAGACAAAGACAAGACAAAGACAAGACAAAGACAAGACAAAGACAAGACAAAGACAAGACAAAGACAAGACAAAGACAAGACAAAGACAAGACAAAGACAAGACAAAGACAAGACAAAGACAAGACAAAGACAAGACAAAGACAAGACAAAGACAAGACAAAGACAAGACAAAGACAAGACAAAGACAAGACAAAGACAAGACAAAGACAAGACAAAGACAAGACAAAGACAAGACAAAGACAAGACAAAGACAAGACAAAGACAAGACAAAGACAAGACAAAGACAAGACAAAGACAAGACAAAGACAAGACAAAGACAAGACAAAGACAAGACAAAGACAAGACAAAGACAAGACAAAGACAAGACAAAGACAAGACAAAGACAAGACAAAGACAAGACAAAGACAAGACAAAGACAAGACAAAGACAAGACAAAGACAAGACAAAGACAAGACAAAGACAAGACAAAGACAAGACAAAGACAAGACAAAGACAAGACAAAGACAAGACAAAGACAAGACAAAGACAAGACAAAGACAAGACAAAGACAAGACAAAGACAAGACAAAGACAAGACAAAGACAAGACAAAGACAAGACAAAGACAAGACAAAGACAAGACATAGACAAGACAAAGACAAGACAAAGACAAGACAAAGACAAGACAAAGACAAGACAAAGACAAGACAAAGACAAGACAAAGACAAGACAAAGACAAGACAAAGACAAGACAAAGACAAGACAAAGACAAGACAAAGACAAGACAAAGACAAGACAAAGACAAGACAAAGACAAGACAAAGACAAGACAAAGACAAGACAAAGACAAGACAAAGACAAGACAAAGACAAGACAAAGACAAGACAAAGACAAGACAAAGACAAGACAAAGACAAGACAAAGACAAGACAAAGACAAGACAAAGACAAGACAAAGACAAGACAAAGACAAGACAAAGACAAGACAAAGACAAGACAAAGACAAGACAAAGACAAGACAAAGACAAGACAAAGACAAGACAAAGACAAGACAAAGACAAGACAAAGACAAGACAAAGACAAGACAAAGACAAGACAAAGACAAGACAAAGACAAGACAAAGACAAGACAAAGACAAGACAAAGACAAGACAAAGACAAGACAAAGACAAGACAAAGACAAGACAAAGACAAGACAAAGACAAGACAAAGACAAGACAAAGACAAGACAAAGACAAGACAAAGACAAGACAAAGACAAGACAAAGACAAGACAAAGACAAGACAAAGACAAGACAAAGACAAGACAAAGACAAGACAAAGACAAGACAAAGACAAGACAAAGACAAGACAAAGACAAGACAAAGACAAGACAAAGACAAGACAAAGACAAGACAAAGACAAGACAAAGACAAGACAAAGACAAGACAAAGACAAGACAAAGACAAGACAAAGACAAGACAAAGACAAGACAAAGACAAGACAAAGACAAGACAAAGACAAGACAAAGACAAGACAAAGACAAGACAAAGACAAGACAAAGACAAGACAAAGACAAGACAAAGACAAGACAAAGACAAGACAAAGACAAGACAAAGACAAGACAAAGACAAGACAAAGACAAGACAAAGACAAGACAAAGACAAGACAAAGACAAGACAAAGACAAGACAAAGACAAGACAAAGACAAGACAAAGACAAGACAAAGACAAGACAAAGACAAGACAAAGACAAGACAAAGACAAGACAAAGACAAGACAAAGACAAGACAAAGACAAGACAAAGACAAGACAAAGACAAGACAAAGACAAGACAAAGACAAGACAAAGACAAGACAAAGACAAGACAAAGACAAGACAAAGACAAGACAAAGACAAGACAAAGACAAGACAAAGACAAGACAAAGACAAGACAAAGACAAGACAAAGACAAGACAAAGACAAGACAAAGACAAGACAAAGACAAGACAAAGACAAGACAAAGACAAGACAAAGACAAGACAAAGACAAGACAAAGACAAGACAAAGACAAGACAAAGACAAGACAAAGACAAGACAAAGACAAGACAAAGACAAGACAAAGACAAGACAAAGACAAGACAAAGACAAGACAAAGACAAGACAAAGACAAGACAAAGACAAGACAAAGACAAGACAAAGACAAGACAAAGACAAGACAAAGACAAGACAAAGACAAGACAAAGACAAGACAAAGACAAGACAAAGACAAGACAAAGACAAGACAAAGACAAGACAAAGACAAGACAAAGACAAGACAAAGACAAGACAAAGACAAGACAAAGACAAGACAAAGACAAGACAAAGACAAGACAAAGACAAGACAAAGACAAGACAAAGACAAGACAAAGACAAGACAAAGACAAGACAAAGACAAGACAAAGACAAGACAAAGACAAGACAAAGACAAGACAAAGACAAGACAAAGACAAGACAAAGACAAGACAAAGACAAGACAAAGACAAGACAAAGACAAGACAAAGACAAGACAAAGACAAGACAAAGACAAGACAAAGACAAGACAAAGACAAGACAAAGACAAGACAAAGACAAGACAAAGACAAGACAAAGACAAGACAAAGACAAGACAAAGACAAGACAAAGACAAGACAAAGACAAGACAAAGACAAGACAAAGACAAGACAAAGACAAGACAAAGACAAGACAAAGACAAGACAAAGACAAGACAAAGACAAGACAAAGACAAGACAAAGACAAGACAAAGACAAGACAAAGACAAGACAAAGACAAGACAAAGACAAGACAAAGACAAGACAAAGACAAGACAAAGACAAGACAAAGACAAGACAAAGACAAGACAAAGACAAGACAAAGACAAGACAAAGACAAGACAAAGACAAGACAAAGACAAGACAAAGACAAGACAAAGACAAGACAAAGACAAGACAAAGACAAGACAAAGACAAGACAAAGACAAGACAAAGACAAGACAAAGACAAGACAAAGACAAGACAAAGACAAGACAAAGACAAGACAAAGACAAGACAAAGACAAGACAAAGACAAGACAAAGACAAGACAAAGACAAGACAAAGACAAGACAAAGACAAGACAAAGACAAGACAAAGACAAGACAAAGACAAGACAAAGACAAGACAAAGACAAGACAAAGACAAGACAAAGACAAGACAAAGACAAGACAAAGACAAGACAAAGACAAGACAAAGACAAGACAAAGACAAGACAAAGACAAGACAAAGACAAGACAAAGACAAGACAAAGACAAGACAAAGACAAGACAAAGACAAGACAAAGACAAGACAAAGACAAGACAAAGACAAGACAAAGACAAGACAAAGACAAGACAAAGACAAGACAAAGACAAGACAAAGACAAGACAAAGACAAGACAAAGACAAGACAAAGACAAGACAAAGACAAGACAAAGACAAGACAAAGACAAGACAAAGACAAGACAAAGACAAGACAAAGACAAGACAAAGACAAGACAAAGACAAGACAAAGACAAGACAAAGACAAGACAAAGACAAGACAAAGACAAGACAAAGACAAGACAAAGACAAGACAAAGACAAGACAAAGACAAGACAAAGACAAGACAAAGACAAGACAAAGACAAGACAAAGACAAGACAAAGACAAGACAAAGACAAGACAAAGACAAGACAAAGACAAGACAAAGACAAGACAAAGACAAGACAAAGACAAGACAAAGACAAGACAAAGACAAGACAAAGACAAGACAAAGACAAGACAAAGACAAGACAAAGACAAGACAAAGACAAGACAAAGACAAGACAAAGACAAGACAAAGACAAGACAAAGACAAGACAAAGACAAGACAAAGACAAGACAAAGACAAGACAAAGACAAGACAAAGACAAGACAAAGACAAGACAAAGACAAGACAAAGACAAGACAAAGACAAGACAAAGACAAGACAAAGACAAGACAAAGACAAGACAAAGACAAGACAAAGACAAGACAAAGACAAGACAAAGACAAGACAAAGACAAGACAAAGACAAGACAAAGACAAGACAAAGACAAGACAAAGACAAGACAAAGACAAGACAAAGACAAGACAAAGACAAGACAAAGACAAGACAAAGACAAGACAAAGACAAGACAAAGACAAGACAAAGACAAGACAAAGACAAGACAAAGACAAGACAAAGACAAGACAAAGACAAGACAAAGACAAGACAAAGACAAGACAAAGACAAGACAAAGACAAGACAAAGACAAGACAAAGACAAGACAAAGACAAGACAAAGACAAGACAAAGACAAGACAAAGACAAGACAAAGACAAGACAAAGACAAGACAAAGACAAGACAAAGACAAGACAAAGACAAGACAAAGACAAGACAAAGACAAGACAAAGACAAGACAAAGACAAGACAAAGACAAGACAAAGACAAGACAAAGACAAGACAAAGACAAGACAAAGACAAGACAAAGACAAGACAAAGACAAGACAAAGACAAGACAAAGACAAGACAAAGACAAGACAAAGACAAGACAAAGACAAGACAAAGACAAGACAAAGACAAGACAAAGACAAGACAAAGACAAGACAAAGACAAGACAAAGACAAGACAAAGACAAGACAAAGACAAGACAAAGACAAGACAAAGACAAGACAAAGACAAGACAAAGACAAGACAAAGACAAGACAAAGACAAGACAAAGACAAGACAAAGACAAGACAAAGACAAGACAAAGACAAGACAAAGACAAGACAAAGACAAGACAAAGACAAGACAAAGACAAGACAAAGACAAGACAAAGACAAGACAAAGACAAGACAAAGACAAGACAAAGACAAGACAAAGACAAGACAAAGACAAGACAAAGACAAGACAAAGACAAGACAAAGACAAGACAAAGACAAGACAAAGACAAGACAAAGACAAGACAAAGACAAGACAAAGACAAGACAAAGACAAGACAAAGACAAGACAAAGACAAGACAAAGACAAGACAAAGACAAGACAAAGACAAGACAAAGACAAGACAAAGACAAGACAAAGACAAGACAAAGACAAGACAAAGACAAGACAAAGACAAGACAAAGACAAGACAAAGACAAGACAAAGACAAGACAAAGACAAGACAAAGACAAGACAAAGACAAGACAAAGACAAGACAAAGACAAGACAAAGACAAGACAAAGACAAGACAAAGACAAGACAAAGACAAGACAAAGACAAGACAAAGACAAGACAAAGACAAGACAAAGACAAGACAAAGACAAGACAAAGACAAGACAAAGACAAGACAAAGACAAGACAAAGACAAGACAAAGACAAGACAAAGACAAGACAAAGACAAGACAAAGACAAGACAAAGACAAGACAAAGACAAGACAAAGACAAGACAAAGACAAGACAAAGACAAGACAAAGACAAGACAAAGACAAGACAAAGACAAGACAAAGACAAGACAAAGACAAGACAAAGACAAGACAAAGACAAGACAAAGACAAGACAAAGACAAGACAAAGACAAGACAAAGACAAGACAAAGACAAGACAAAGACAAGACAAAGACAAGACAAAGACAAGACAAAGACAAGACAAAGACAAGACAAAGACAAGACAAAGACAAGACAAAGACAAGACAAAGACAAGACAAAGACAAGACAAAGACAAGACAAAGACAAGACAAAGACAAGACAAAGACAAGACAAAGACAAGACAAAGACAAGACAAAGACAAGACAAAGACAAGACAAAGACAAGACAAAGACAAGACAAAGACAAGACAAAGACAAGACAAAGACAAGACAAAGACAAGACAAAGACAAGACAAAGACAAGACAAAGACAAGACAAAGACAAGACAAAGACAAGACAAAGACAAGACAAAGACAAGACAAAGACAAGACAAAGACAAGACAAAGACAAGACAAAGACAAGACAAAGACAAGACAAAGACAAGACAAAGACAAGACAAAGACAAGACAAAGACAAGACAAAGACAAGACAAAGACAAGACAAAGACAAGACAAAGACAAGACAAAGACAAGACAAAGACAAGACAAAGACAAGACAAAGACAAGACAAAGACAAGACAAAGACAAGACAAAGACAAGACAAAGACAAGACAAAGACAAGACAAAGACAAGACAAAGACAAGACAAAGACAAGACAAAGACAAGACAAAGACAAGACAAAGACAAGACAAAGACAAGACAAAGACAAGACAAAGACAAGACAAAGACAAGACAAAGACAAGACAAAGACAAGACAAAGACAAGACAAAGACAAGACAAAGACAAGACAAAGACAAGACAAAGACAAGACAAAGACAAGACAAAGACAAGACAAAGACAAGACAAAGACAAGACAAAGACAAGACAAAGACAAGACAAAGACAAGACAAAGACAAGACAAAGACAAGACAAAGACAAGACAAAGACAAGACAAAGACAAGACAAAGACAAGACAAAGACAAGACAAAGACAAGACAAAGACAAGACAAAGACAAGACAAAGACAAGACAAAGACAAGACAAAGACAAGACAAAGACAAGACAAAGACAAGACAAAGACAAGACAAAGACAAGACAAAGACAAGACAAAGACAAGACAAAGACAAGACAAAGACAAGACAAAGACAAGACAAAGACAAGACAAAGACAAGACAAAGACAAGACAAAGACAAGACAAAGACAAGACAAAGACAAGACAAAGACAAGACAAAGACAAGACAAAGACAAGACAAAGACAAGACAAAGACAAGACAAAGACAAGACAAAGACAAGACAAAGACAAGACAAAGACAAGACAAAGACAAGACAAAGACAAGACAAAGACAAGACAAAGACAAGACAAAGACAAGACAAAGACAAGACAAAGACAAGACAAAGACAAGACAAAGACAAGACAAAGACAAGACAAAGACAAGACAAAGACAAGACAAAGACAAGACAAAGACAAGACAAAGACAAGACAAAGACAAGACAAAGACAAGACAAAGACAAGACAAAGACAAGACAAAGACAAGACAAAGACAAGACAAAGACAAGACAAAGACAAGACAAAGACAAGACAAAGACAAGACAAAGACAAGACAAAGACAAGACAAAGACAAGACAAAGACAAGACAAAGACAAGACAAAGACAAGACAAAGACAAGACAAAGACAAGACAAAGACAAGACAAAGACAAGACAAAGACAAGACAAAGACAAGACAAAGACAAGACAAAGACAAGACAAAGACAAGACAAAGACAAGACAAAGACAAGACAAAGACAAGACAAAGACAAGACAAAGACAAGACAAAGACAAGACAAAGACAAGACAAAGACAAGACAAAGACAAGACAAAGACAAGACAAAGACAAGACAAAGACAAGACAAAGACAAGACAAAGACAAGACAAAGACAAGACAAAGACAAGACAAAGACAAGACAAAGACAAGACAAAGACAAGACAAAGACAAGACAAAGACAAGACAAAGACAAGACAAAGACAAGACAAAGACAAGACAAAGACAAGACAAAGACAAGACAAAGACAAGACAAAGACAAGACAAAGACAAGACAAAGACAAGACAAAGACAAGACAAAGACAAGACAAAGACAAGACAAAGACAAGACAAAGACAAGACAAAGACAAGACAAAGACAAGACAAAGACAAGACAAAGACAAGACAAAGACAAGACAAAGACAAGACAAAGACAAGACAAAGACAAGACAAAGACAAGACAAAGACAAGACAAAGACAAGACAAAGACAAGACAAAGACAAGACAAAGACAAGACAAAGACAAGACAAAGACAAGACAAAGACAAGACAAAGACAAGACAAAGACAAGACAAAGACAAGACAAAGACAAGACAAAGACAAGACAAAGACAAGACAAAGACAAGACAAAGACAAGACAAAGACAAGACAAAGACAAGACAAAGACAAGACAAAGACAAGACAAAGACAAGACAAAGACAAGACAAAGACAAGACAAAGACAAGACAAAGACAAGACAAAGACAAGACAAAGACAAGACAAAGACAAGACAAAGACAAGACAAAGACAAGACAAAGACAAGACAAAGACAAGACAAAGACAAGACAAAGACAAGACAAAGACAAGACAAAGACAAGACAAAGACAAGACAAAGACAAGACAAAGACAAGACAAAGACAAGACAAAGACAAGACAAAGACAAGACAAAGACAAGACAAAGACAAGACAAAGACAAGACAAAGACAAGACAAAGACAAGACAAAGACAAGACAAAGACAAGACAAAGACAAGACAAAGACAAGACAAAGACAAGACAAAGACAAGACAAAGACAAGACAAAGACAAGACAAAGACAAGACAAAGACAAGACAAAGACAAGACAAAGACAAGACAAAGACAAGACAAAGACAAGACAAAGACAAGACAAAGACAAGACAAAGACAAGACAAAGACAAGACAAAGACAAGACAAAGACAAGACAAAGACAAGACAAAGACAAGACAAAGACAAGACAAAGACAAGACAAAGACAAGACAAAGACAAGACAAAGACAAGACAAAGACAAGACAAAGACAAGACAAAGACAAGACAAAGACAAGACAAAGACAAGACAAAGACAAGACAAAGACAAGACAAAGACAAGACAAAGACAAGACAAAGACAAGACAAAGACAAGACAAAGACAAGACAAAGACAAGACAAAGACAAGACAAAGACAAGACAAAGACAAGACAAAGACAAGACAAAGACAAGACAAAGACAAGACAAAGACAAGACAAAGACAAGACAAAGACAAGACAAAGACAAGACAAAGACAAGACAAAGACAAGACAAAGACAAGACAAAGACAAGACAAAGACAAGACAAAGACAAGACAAAGACAAGACAAAGACAAGACAAAGACAAGACAAAGACAAGACAAAGACAAGACAAAGACAAGACAAAGACAAGACAAAGACAAGACAAAGACAAGACAAAGACAAGACAAAGACAAGACAAAGACAAGACAAAGACAAGACAAAGACAAGACAAAGACAAGACAAAGACAAGACAAAGACAAGACAAAGACAAGACAAAGACAAGACAAAGACAAGACAAAGACAAGACAAAGACAAGACAAAGACAAGACAAAGACAAGACAAAGACAAGACAAAGACAAGACAAAGACAAGACAAAGACAAGACAAAGACAAGACAAAGACAAGACAAAGACAAGACAAAGACAAGACAAAGACAAGACAAAGACAAGACAAAGACAAGACAAAGACAAGACAAAGACAAGACAAAGACAAGACAAAGACAAGACAAAGACAAGACAAAGACAAGACAAAGACAAGACAAAGACAAGACAAAGACAAGACAAAGACAAGACAAAGACAAGACAAAGACAAGACAAAGACAAGACAAAGACAAGACAAAGACAAGACAAAGACAAGACAAAGACAAGACAAAGACAAGACAAAGACAAGACAAAGACAAGACAAAGACAAGACAAAGACAAGACAAAGACAAGACAAAGACAAGACAAAGACAAGACAAAGACAAGACAAAGACAAGACAAAGACAAGACAAAGACAAGACAAAGACAAGACAAAGACAAGACAAAGACAAGACAAAGACAAGACAAAGACAAGACAAAGACAAGACAAAGACAAGACAAAGACAAGACAAAGACAAGACAAAGACAAGACAAAGACAAGACAAAGACAAGACAAAGACAAGACAAAGACAAGACAAAGACAAGACAAAGACAAGACAAAGACAAGACAAAGACAAGACAAAGACAAGACAAAGACAAGACAAAGACAAGACAAAGACAAGACAAAGACAAGACAAAGACAAGACAAAGACAAGACAAAGACAAGACAAAGACAAGACAAAGACAAGACAAAGACAAGACAAAGACAAGACAAAGACAAGACAAAGACAAGACAAAGACAAGACAAAGACAAGACAAAGACAAGACAAAGACAAGACAAAGACAAGACAAAGACAAGACAAAGACAAGACAAAGACAAGACAAAGACAAGACAAAGACAAGACAAAGACAAGACAAAGACAAGACAAAGACAAGACAAAGACAAGACAAAGACAAGACAAAGACAAGACAAAGACAAGACAAAGACAAGACAAAGACAAGACAAAGACAAGACAAAGACAAGACAAAGACAAGACAAAGACAAGACAAAGACAAGACAAAGACAAGACAAAGACAAGACAAAGACAAGACAAAGACAAGACAAAGACAAGACAAAGACAAGACAAAGACAAGACAAAGACAAGACAAAGACAAGACAAAGACAAGACAAAGACAAGACAAAGACAAGACAAAGACAAGACAAAGACAAGACAAAGACAAGACAAAGACAAGACAAAGACAAGACAAAGACAAGACAAAGACAAGACAAAGACAAGACAAAGACAAGACAAAGACAAGACAAAGACAAGACAAAGACAAGACAAAGACAAGACAAAGACAAGACAAAGACAAGACAAAGACAAGACAAAGACAAGACAAAGACAAGACAAAGACAAGACAAAGACAAGACAAAGACAAGACAAAGACAAGACAAAGACAAGACAAAGACAAGACAAAGACAAGACAAAGACAAGACAAAGACAAGACAAAGACAAGACAAAGACAAGACAAAGACAAGACAAAGACAAGACAAAGACAAGACAAAGACAAGACAAAGACAAGACAAAGACAAGACAAAGACAAGACAAAGACAAGACAAAGACAAGACAAAGACAAGACAAAGACAAGACAAAGACAAGACAAAGACAAGACAAAGACAAGACAAAGACAAGACAAAGACAAGACAAAGACAAGACAAAGACAAGACAAAGACAAGACAAAGACAAGACAAAGACAAGACAAAGACAAGACAAAGACAAGACAAAGACAAGACAAAGACAAGACAAAGACAAGACAAAGACAAGACAAAGACAAGACAAAGACAAGACAAAGACAAGACAAAGACAAGACAAAGACAAGACAAAGACAAGACAAAGACAAGACAAAGACAAGACAAAGACAAGACAAAGACAAGACAAAGACAAGACAAAGACAAGACAAAGACAAGACAAAGACAAGACAAAGACAAGACAAAGACAAGACAAAGACAAGACAAAGACAAGACAAAGACAAGACAAAGACAAGACAAAGACAAGACAAAGACAAGACAAAGACAAGACAAAGACAAGACAAAGACAAGACAAAGACAAGACAAAGACAAGACAAAGACAAGACAAAGACAAGACAAAGACAAGACAAAGACAAGACAAAGACAAGACAAAGACAAGACAAAGACAAGACAAAGACAAGACAAAGACAAGACAAAGACAAGACAAAGACAAGACAAAGACAAGACAAAGACAAGACAAAGACAAGACAAAGACAAGACAAAGACAAGACAAAGACAAGACAAAGACAAGACAAAGACAAGACAAAGACAAGACAAAGACAAGACAAAGACAAGACAAAGACAAGACAAAGACAAGACAAAGACAAGACAAAGACAAGACAAAGACAAGACAAAGACAAGACAAAGACAAGACAAAGACAAGACAAAGACAAGACAAAGACAAGACAAAGACAAGACAAAGACAAGACAAAGACAAGACAAAGACAAAGACAAGACAAAGACAAGACAAAGACAAGACAAATACAAAACAAGACAACCCATCTTGTAGCGGTCTGAAGTCAAACTTGTTGAATTTGGTCAGATCCTTGTCGTATAGCTTGCTAACTCGCGTTTGAGCCGTAATGTTTTATTTTACAGTTCAGTTGTAGTTTAGAAACCCAATTTTCGAAGAAATCTTCCGGCGTATATTTCGAACTATACTGCGACTAGCTTCATTTGGTGGTTACATTCACGCCGAAATGTGCTAGATTTGTTTTGAAAGCCGTCCTGAATTTGATTCCGGAAATTTTCATATCCTCTATGATTCTTACACGCAACTTGTTCGGGTCTCATTACTTTGGTGCAGCATTATGTCTCCCCTCTTTGCCATTCTGATATAGAGAAAGGCTTTCCAATCACTTCAAATCGACTTTCCAGTCAAGTCTCGGAGGGCCGAGTACCGTATACCATATAACCTACGAG
>NW_026683423.1:0-54000 GCF_030247195.1 Topomyia yanbarensis | reverse complement strand
ATTCAACTTGCTGAAGAATCTGCCTGACACTGCGAAAAGGCGCTTGCTGAACTTATTTAACAAGTTTCTTGAGGGTAACATTGTCCCTCATGACTGGAGGCAAGTAAAGGTCATCGCCATTCAAAAACCGGGAAAACCAGCCTCCGACCACAACTCGTATCGACCGATTGCAATGCTGTCCTGTATTCGGAAGTTGTTCGAGAAAATGATCTTGTTTCGCCTCGACAATTGGGTTGAAGCAAATGGCTTACTGTAAGATACACAATTTGGCTTCCGTGAAGGCAAAGGGACGAACGATTGCCTTGCGTTGCTTTCTACAGAAATACAAATGGCCTATTGTTAAAAACCGCTGTGAATAAACGAACGAGATCGTGAGCTCCGGACGCTCCCTGTTTGCGAACTGTCATCTACCGAACCTCAAAGAAAAGGCGGTTGAAAAAAGAACAAGGCAGAAGTGAGACCACGTGCAAGCCAAGAGTACGGCGAGTGCGTGCCAAAATTGAGGTGATTTGGCCAATTAAGCTCTGAAGTGAGTGTGCTATTTGTGTACGAGTCGTATATCGGTTTGGGAAAATCGGTGCTGCCAAACCCACCTGTGAACTCACCAGAACAGCTTGATCGGAGGAGCATCATCCGCGTGGAAAGTTTCGCATATCGCCCAACGGACAGTAACCACCGGGCGAAAACTTAAGTTACTGTGTATTGGAGGTTAATAACCCGAAACGGAGAACCTATACTATAAGTCCAGGTTTGATTCCCTAATTTGTTTAACCTAAATTCTACAATCTAAATTGTATAACCTAATTGGAAAATCCTAACCTAAAACTTCTTATATCCTATGTTCATGCAAAAATTATTAATATTACTACCTAAATTCCATGCATCGTGATAGAATTTCGCTGCCTAGAAAAGTACAGTCGAACCTAGTTTGGTCGCGGTATCGATACGAGAGAACACTGAATGTAAGCTCTGACTAAAAATGTGTGAATTACTTTCTAACTAGAAATATATTTCAGCTTAAAAGCTGTCTCCCATTGGGACTGCTGGTGGATAGTGTTTATTGTGCAAAAGAACCCCGCGAACCGAACACCTATGCTAACAAAGAGCATATGGCATCAGTCTTCTTGGATATTAAGGGGGCTTTTGATTCAGTTTCTATCAACATTCCGTCAGAGAAGCTGCACCAGCATGGTCTTTCACCAATTTTAAATAACTTTTTGCTAAACATGTTGTCTGAAAAGCACATGCACTTTTCGCATGGCGATTTAACAACATCGCGATTTAGCTACATGGGTCTTCCCCAGGGCTCATGTCTAAGTCCCCTGCTCTACAATTTCTACGTGAATGACATTGACGATTGTCTTGCCAATTCATGCACGCTAAGGCAACTTGCAGACGACGGCGTGGTCTCTGTTACAGGGCCCATAGCTGCCGACTTGCAAGGACCATTACAAGATACCATGGACAATTTGTCTGCTTGGGCTATTAAGCTGGGTATCGAATTCTCCACGGAGAAAACTGAGCTAGTTGTATTTTCTAGGAAGCGTGAACCAGCACAATTACAGCTTCTACTAATGGGTCAAACTATAGTTCAGGTCTTCACAGTAAAATATCTAGGGGTCTGGTTCGACTCGATAGGTACTTGGGGATGCCATATTCGGTATCTGAAACAGAAATGCCAACAAAGGATCAATTTTCTCCGAACAATAACTGGAACATGGTGGGGTGCACTCCCAGTAGACCTGATCAGGTTATACCAAACAACGATATTGTCCGTGATGGAGTACGGGTGTTTCTGTTTCCGCTCCGCTGCGAACATACACTTCATCAAACTGGAGAGAATCCAGTATCGTTGCTTGCGCATTGCCTTGGGTTGCATGCACTCGACCCATACGATGAGTCTCGAAGTGCTGGCGGGCGTTCTACCGCTAAAAAATCGATTTTGGGAACTCTCATCGATTGCTCATCCGATGCGACATTCTGAACCCGTTGGTGATTGAAAACTTCGAGAGGCTCGTCGAGCTTAATTCTCAAACCCGATTTATGTCCTTGTACTTCGACTACATGACACAGAGCATTAATCATTCTTCGTATACTCCTAACCGTGTTCGTTTTCTAGATACTTCTGATTCTACTGTATTCTTCGACACATCCATGAAGGAAGAGATTTGTGGAATCCCGGACCATATACGCCCGCAAGTGATCCCCAATATATTTTATAATAAATTCCGAGAAGTCGACTGTGACAAAATGTTTTACACTGACGGATCAAATCTCGATGGGTCCACTGGCTTCGGTATCTTCAACAATACTATCACCGCTTCATTCAAGCTCAATGATCCCGCTTCAGTTTACATCGCAGAGTTAGCTGCAATTCAGTACACCCTTGGGATCATCGACACTCTGCCCACAGATCACTACTTCATCATTTCGGACAGCCTCAGCTCTATCGAGGCTCTTCGTGCGGTGAAGCCTAAAAAGCAATTCCCGTATTTTCTGGGGAACATACAGGAGTCCTTGTGTACGTTATCTGAAAAATCTTATCAGATTACCTTTGTTTGGGTCCCCTCTCATTGCTCTATCCCGGGCAATGAAAAGGTCGACTCATTAGCAAAGGTGGGCACATTAAATGGTGACATATACGAAAGACCAATCTGCTTCAACGAATTTTTTAGTATTTGTCGTCAGAGGACGCTCAACAGTTGGCAAACCTCGTGGAGCAATGGTGAACTTGGACGATGGCTACATTCGATTATCCCAAAGGTATCAACGAAGCCTTGGTTCGGGGGGATGGATGTGGGTCGGGATTTTTTTTGTGTAATGTCCCGACTTATGTCCATCACTACACCTTAGATGCGCATTTGCGGCGCATTGGGCTTGCGGAAAGTAGTCTGTGCGCTTGTGACTATCATGACATCGCGCACGTTGTCTGGGTATGCGCCGGGTATTTGGACGCCAGGTCTCAGTTAAAGGATTCCGCTCGGGCTCGAGGTAGATCACCCAATGTACCAGTCCGAGATATACTCGTGATTTCCCCTATATGTCCTTTATTTATACTTTCATAAAAACGATAAATATCCCAATTTAGCCCTTCTCTTTTATTTCTCGTTTTTAGAAGTTTCCTCCTGCCTTGTGGAACCGATCAGTTCCAGAGTGCCGCTATGTAACCGCCGTCGCCCTTACCACTACGCCTGCATAGAAGGAAACTGAAGCGAGAGCGACTCGAGGTCCGATGACTTTTGAAGGATTCCCCGCGGGTCCGAAGAATACCATCCGCCAATCCGGTACTCGACGACTTACTAGACTGAGGCGCAAATTTGTTTCGCTGATCTCCCGTTTGAAGCGAAAGTTGCAAGTTTTGCTCTTCTTTCCCTGTCACCATACGCCTTCTCTCCCCTGTCATTGATACAACTGCTGCTACACTGATGTGGAAATAAGCCACCCTCTGAATATCTTGACCAAGCATAAGTCTTCGTTAAAAAAAATCAAATTTGTGTTCTGTATTCCTAGTTTTAAGATAGCTGTAATTTTTACTCTTTATTGAAACTCTTGTCCTCCATCTTGTAAATAGAATTACATTCCTAGTTTTAAGATATCTGTGAAATTTCTCATAAATATTTGTTCCCCCTTTTGTGTACTAAACTATATTGTTAGTTTTAAGATAACTGTAAAATATTTCATAAAATACTATTACTCCCCCTCTTGTATATCAAACTGAATCCCTTGTTTTAAAATTTTTCATAAAAAAATCTTTTGGCCCTCTCTTGTATATTGAATCTTATTTCTAGTCTTAAGATAGCTGTAAACTTTCTTTTCTTTT
This sequence comes from Topomyia yanbarensis, assembly GCF_030247195.1. Classification (NCBI taxonomy): domain Eukaryota; kingdom Metazoa; phylum Arthropoda; class Insecta; order Diptera; family Culicidae; genus Topomyia; species Topomyia yanbarensis. The sequence goes on along the minus strand of NW_026683423.1, from coordinate 50,180 downwards.
GTAAAAAATAATATTTCAACATTGTAACCTCCTAGTTTTAAGATATCCAAAATGTAAAAACAAAAGAATTTGGCACCGCCAAGCTAACACATTTGTGCCTATCAAATAAACGAAATGAATTAAAAAAACTTAGCAATTGCGAAACATTCGTATTATCTTGGTTACTTACTCGGTCCCACTGTTGGTAAAAATAAAACTGCCTGCTGGTACAATTCACGCATCGTTGAGCACCTCCACTATCTCTGGCTGCCAGATGAGAACACAAAAAAGGATCTAACGTCAGCATCAGTAGCAACAAACCTGCGGGCAGTGGAGGAATTTAAATAAGTATGCAAAATGTGACGAGTAGTGCTGGGCATACCGCCATTCCGCACCGGATGGCTTAGTGGTTCTGAGGGCAGCGGCGGGAGCTGTTTTCCATTGGAACTCAACGCTAAGGTGGAAATATTATGACATGCAAAAATAGCAGTGAGAGAATGTGAGAAATGAATGGGTTAAGTTTATAGTAAGCTACCTTGAAACGATGTATCATTTAACCTTTAAGTGATAGTATTTTTTGTAAATTTGGATTTAAGTGGTAGTAGCAAAGATCAGAACAGTGAATAATTAAGATTCGTGACAATCTCAACTTGTCGTAATATAATTTATTTGAACTTTTGTTGAGTAATAAATTACATTTGTTAGTTAGCGTTTCGATTTCGTCTGATCAGTATTTGATAGACCGATTTGGCACCCATATGATCATTCCAATTTTGTTTTGCCTTTAGTCTTTTTCCTTTTGCCGTCTTCCATATTATTTCAACCTTCACTATTTGCTCACTTAATTCATTTGCTTTTTCATTATAATGCCTCCGAACAGTAGTAACCAAACGCAAACAGGTGGTAAGATCAAAGGCTAATTTTATAATCGCATAATTTCTCATAATTAGTCACGATTTTTGCCAATGCCAAACCCAGCCACTACACCGCAGCTAAACCATTCTACCAACTTGCCTAAAGATCTAGCAGAAATTCGCAAAAGCATTGCAAAGCCGAACCAACCCATAAATAGGGAACGGCTCGTTTCGTTTGAAGTAATATCAAGCAACGGCTGGAGTCAATGGGTCATCCCAAAACGGTTTGTTATTTTTTCGATTCGCATCAGAGTACATACCGCAGTTATATAAGTAGCAACAAAGTTGCACAAAAAACCAGCAATCGGTTTCATCAAGGCGAGACCGCATTGATCTGTTAAATATTTATTGCAATTAATGCTAAACGAAATTGAAAACAATTAATTAAACTACTTCATTCCATTAATTTGTAACCGATAGTTTTCCAGTTATATCCCGTGTGCTCCTTTCGGACGAACGTCCGCCAGGCAGCCAGCATGCGTATCCTAAGTGAGTGAAATTTGAGCTTCTTAGCAGTGTACCTTACACATGCGCCGCCAGCAAGCATCAAAACGCATCACACGATCCGTTCGCAATGCCAGCAAACCGAAACGGGCGGCGACACACGTTTATAAATTTGCATAACTCTCCCAATGGATATGCACAATAAATATTTGCTGAATAAATAATTTCGTCGTAATTACCACTCATTACGGTATCGTCTCTTCTCGCCAGCCAGTCAGCCAACCAGCCAATGGAAAGTGGCGTCCAGCGTCGGCAAAACGGCTCCAGCTTTGGCCCCTTTGCGCGCTTGATTGAGGAGCCGTCCGTCCGTGTGTGTGCCGGTTTGCAATTTCCTCTTACGAGAGCCGCGCGACGACTTCCAGCTGAGAACCACAAATATCCTAGTGGAAAATTAAGTGAAAGAGTGCCGTTCATTACCTGTAGTATGTGCACATCTCCCGTGATTACCTCATGCGAAGCATAATTTAACTGTATATGGCCGCTACACTATAACGTAGCGGCTTTCTAGACAGGGGTTCATCTGTCAAGTGTTGCGTTGAAATTAGCTGGTTGGCAGATATTATTTGAGTGTGCGAACCGTTTAAATGAAAATTATATGTAAAGGCTTGAATACAGTTGAAATATTGTTATCCGTCGGATAACTTCCCATCGATCGGATGTTGTTGTGTTGTCATTTCAACTAGATAGGGGTAGAAATTTGAGAATCGTTATCAATAGAACACTTTTTGTATTGCGCTTTTTTGCATGTATTTATAGTTACTGTAAATAAATATTGGAAGTTGTAAGCGTAGTCGTGGATCGTGCCATTAACTTTGGCACAAGCCGCCGATGAACTTCATCGTTAGCTTTTGTCCAGTATCTAATAATTTGAATAGATCCTTAGCCATTTTTCCACTCTGCTTCAGTTTAGCTTTGATCATTTAGATTGGGTGAAATTCCGGGCAGTTCGGAAAATTCATCCCATTTGATTGTTGGCTGTGAAGAAAATCGGAGTTTTGCGACTACTACAGCAAATTTCTTGCCAGATCATCAGCTCACCGAAAAACTTGTACGCAAACACATTTTTTTTTATTTTTGGGTAATAAGCTTCGGCCGCTGAAGCTGTTTGCAGTCATATTGGACATACGTTTCACCCGGGTCATACAGTTTTCAAACCCGCATTTGGCGGTAATATTTGGTTATATGAAGAAACCATCCCGAGTATATTTTGAATTGTACACTGTACAGTTTTTTTTACGCAGGTGATACGTACCGCGTAAAAAACCGCGGAAAATTTTGCGTTAATTGGAAAATCCGCGTAAAAACCGCTTAAATTGGAAAATCCGCGTAAAAACCGCGTTATTTCGAAAATCCGTGTAAAACCGTGTTAATTCAAAAATCCGCGTAAAAAAAACTCTCAGCAAGACTTACAATATTTTTGAAAGCTTTTTTTTGCACGGATTTCGCAATTCACGGTTTTTGCAAAAAATATTCTAAGTCCTTTTGAACGCAACAGATTCAGACCTTTTCCTGAAAAAAATCTAAGTCCTTTGAAATGCAAAGAACTTAGAAGAATTTTGGCAGCTTTTTTTGCGCGGATTTCGCAATTATCACGGTTTTTGCAAAAAATGTTCCTTTTGAATGCAAAAGACTTAGTAGATTTTCAAAACGATGAAAAAGACGGGTCTGGACTCCTTTTGGCCCGCACCTCAACAATATGGATATTTTCGGAATTGTCTTGACGAATAGGTACCAGAATTAATAAATAAATACGCACCTTCCCCGCAAGGTTTTCCATGAAAAATTGATTTTTGACGACATTTTGAAATCTAAGATGGCAACTTCCGGCTTAACGAGATTCTCTACAACTCAATCAATATGAGTATTTTCGGAATGGTGTTGACGAGTAGGAGACAAACGTCGATGTTTGGAGTCATTCTGAAATTCTAGATGGCAACGTCCGGTTCACCGAAATTCTTGAATGAAAAATCTGGACAATTATCCAAAACATCCTCGAATATAAGATCTAATCATAACCCAGTGAAATGCAAAATATTTTATGTGTTCATACAGAAGAGTGCGGTGAGAATGGAAGTGAGAGAAGAAAGAGACGTATGTGGTGTGAATTGTGGGTTTGGGTTGATTCACATTAAATACATTACTTAAATTCAGATAAATTCAACTGTTTAATTAAAACTATTTGTACTACAACTTCAACTTCCAAAAAATACCCATATTGATTGGGTGATAGCGAATTTTCCTAAATCGGAAATCGCCATCTTGGATTTCAAAATGGCGCCAAAAATCAATTTTTGGAACCTACTCGTTAAGATCATTCCAAAAACACTCATATTGATTGGGTTATAGCGAATGTGGCTAACCCGGAAGTTGCCATCTTGGAATACAAAATGACGTCAAACATCGACCTATGTCTTCTACTCGTCAAGACCATTCCAAAAATACCCATATTGATTGGGTTACAGCGAATTTCGCTAAACCGAAAGTCGCCATCTTGGATTTCAAAATGGCGTCAAAAATCAATTTCTGGCAGCTACTCATCAAGTCAAGTCGAAAATACCCATATTGTTGAGGTGCGGGCCATAAGGAGTCTTCCAGACCCATCTCTTCCATCTTTCCGTCCGAAAATCTTCAGAGTCTTTTGCATTCAAACGGGCTTAGAATATTTTTGCAAAAACCGTGTTAATTGCGAAATCCACGCAAAATAAAAACTGCCAAAACTCTTCTAAGTTCTTTGCATTTAAAAGGAATTAGAATTTTTTTCAGATAAAAAGTCTAAGTCTTTTGTATTCAAAAGGAGCATATTTTTGCCAAATTCGCCAAAATTGGAAAATCCACGTTAAAAAAACCGCGCTAATTGGAATATCCGCGCAAAAATAACCGCGTAAAAAACCTGAGTATACTGCGAACAGCTCCGATTTTGTTGACCACCTCCACCCTCAAAAGTCCGGGATTAATCGTAATGTTCTGGCGCAGAAACTGACCATTTTACTTTTTCAAAGTCTTGATATTACGCCCCGGTAAACAGACAAAGGAACCATGATATGTTTCAAGACTAGACATGCGGTGGTAATGGCAACTTCAACATCTCTGCGATCCTCATACCCGACTACTAATGTCGGGTTTTCATTACTTTGGCGCAGAAGTAAACCTTGCTTTTTTACATCGGTCGCGTAACAATTCGACATCATTTTTTTCAGAACATTCGCATAGAATTTCAAAAGAAAGACTGCAAACAAATTGTAATCAATAAATTTCAGAACCGACGACTTAGGAGCATTGTACCGGATAAAGGAAAGCGCACCGATCTTAATTTGACAAAGCTTTAGTTTACCGTTTCTAAGATTAAGGAAGTATCATGTCTTGAACATCAATACATAGTGGTTTTTTGCCAAAAGCGTGTGATCTATTAATTACGCCTAAATCGTTAATCTTCCAAGTACATATATTAAGGTTATGCCTTCAGAAAGGTGGTAGAGCAAGCTTTTGCTAACAACTTTACTGAAGACACAAATTCTTCATCTTCAATATCTTCGACATTATTGGTTATTCAAACAGATCTTAATTTCGGCTAAGCAGTCTCTTATGGATTAAAACGAATTATGTTATGATTACTCCGACGTTTCGATGCAGGGTTCGCATCATCTTCAGGGGACAAATCTACTCATTCGTTCCTTGTTAAGTGGCTTTTCTAAGCATACTGTCTTTACAAAAAGGAGCGGTGGGTGGTACATGGGCTATAAAGGTTCAGAATGATGATTTTAACGATAATAACATTAATTTGAAATTCGAAACAACTTCTAAAAAATTCGATGCTTCGAATTTTTTAGAAGTTGTTTCGAATTTCAAATTAATGTTATTATCGTTAAAATCATCATTCTGAACCTTTATAGCCCATGTACCACCCACCGCTCCTTTTTGTAAAGACAGTATGCTTAGAAAAGCCACTTAACAAGGAACGAATGAGTAGATTTGTCCCCTGAAGATGATGCGAACCCTGCATCGAAACGTCGGAGTAATCATAACATAATTCGTTTTAATCCATAAGAGACTGCTTAGCCGAAATTAAGATCTGTTTGAGTACATTACAGTCGAATTCTTCAATCGATAAATTATTGGTTATTGTTTGTGTTGTATTTCATGTTTCTTGGGCTATGCACACTAGATTGCGCAGAAAACTAGTGAATTATTGAAAACTCAATCGGCCCACCCCTGAGTCGATTTCTAATCCTGCCAGGAGTACTTGCACCAAATTTGAAGCAAATTGGACAAGTCTAGCTACCGGACCAACGTGGCTGAAGTTTGTATCGGATTTTTCGACAATTTACATGGAGTGAACCCACTAGCTCGCATTTTCGCCGCTATATGGCACTGTATGCATCGTATTGTCACTATACACGAAAATAAGAAAGATAATTTGATGGTCTACAACTTTGTCGAAGACTGCATGTAAATCCGGTTATAAAACTTTTAACGAAGTGATGTCTGAGTCAGTCTTGTATAGGGCCTAGCAGTCTTGGCAAAAATTCACAGAATCTGCGTAAAATAAATATTTTTTTTATATGAGCGCTATAGGAATATATGAAAAAAATGCTTTTTTTATTTGAGAATGACAGAAAAGCGTTCTCCAATTTTTTAATATATTGTAGACATAAGTACAACCTTTCAAATGCAATCAAAATTATCATTTTTTTAGCCCCCTATTGAGATATCGACATTTGAAAAGGGCGTATTTTTCAGTGAAACTTATGCATAACTTTTGAACCAGACAAGAGAAAAATTTTCTTCTTTCAGCAAAAGTTGCCCCTAATCATGTTGTGAAAGTACACAGAAGAGTTCTTTTGTGAGTAAAATCACACTAAAAACCTATTTTAATCCACCTAGCGGTGCAATTGTGCCTTTCTCAATTATGAATCACGAGAATGTGTGCGTTGTTTATATTCATTAAAAGAGTTCGAGTTCCAAAATTTTGAAAAAAAAAACAGCCACGGTAATATTGAACTGAAAAAAGCTGCGAAATCGGCAAAGTCCCAAAAAGTCGATTTTTACAAAAAAAATTTTTTTTCGAGATAACATAAAATCTCGACGTTTCATGCATTTTAAAGATGTTTGCCATCAAAAATACGAATTCGATTTCTGAAATTTCATGAGGTCCCCCCTTTGAAAAAAAAAATTTGAGTTCCGGCTTATATGGGAATTTCATATGTGACCGGACGGTTTAGTCTATATTTCCGGAACCATATAAGCGATCCGTACGAAATTTTATAGACATCTATGGGGATATTATAGCTATCATTTGGGACTAAGTTTGTGAAAATCGGCCCAACCATTTCCGGGAAACTGATGTGAGTTCGTAAATTTTGAAAGATGGCCGCTTTTCCCGGGCACTTCCGGAACCGTTTATGGTGGTCAATGTAGTCAACGAAAGTTTGGTTGGCCGTCGGTGACCTAGAACAGCAAATTTAAGTTGTTTGAGAGACATTTTAGCGAAATTTTTACCTTTTTTGCTTTCATCGGAGTATCGGTTTGAATCACAATTTGCTATGTGATCGCACGCCACAACCTGTAACTCCGGAACCGGAAGACGTATCGGGATGAAATTAAATAGCCATTTACGGGGACGCAATACCTTTCATTTGAGGCCAAGTTTAGTCGAATCGGTCTAGCCATCTCCGAGAAACCGATGTGACTGTTATTCTGAACTTAGATACTTCCGCCGGGGCTTCCGGAACCGAGGATGGTGGCCAATGTGGCCAAATAGACTTTGAATGGATGTTAGTGACCTAATACTACAAATCGAAGCAGTTGTGGTCGTATTTTGGAAAAATTTTCACCTTTATACATTCATTGCAGAATTTATTAAAATCGACATTTTCTGCGTGTTCGTACTTATCACCCTGTAAATCCGGAACCGGAAGTCGGATCCATTAGAAATTCAATAGCAGCCTATGGGAACGTTGCACCTTTCATTTGAGACTAAGTTTGTCAAAATCGGTTCAGCCATCTCTGAGAAAAATGAGTGACATTTTTGGTCACATACACACACACATACACACACACATACATACATACACACATACATACACACATACATACACACACAGACATTTGCCGAACTCGACGAACTGAATCGAATGGTATATGTCACTCGGCCCTCCGGGCCTCCGTTAAAAAGTCGGTTTTCAGAGCAATTGCAATACCTTTCTATTGAGAAAGGCAAAAACTGTACGGAGAAAACTGTTTTTTTGAGAGACACCCTAAGTAATGACATAGAATTCACTATAAAATGAAAACTGTTTGAGATACAAAGTTAAAATCTTCAACAAAGTTGCTCAGAGTTGATTGTTCTAGAATATTGCAGAAGAAATTATCATTCTATCTCAACTAGAATTTGAAATAATTTCTACAACTTTGACATTTCAAGGACCACCCTAAAACCGTTTCACCCAAAAGCTGCAAATTGTCACGCACAATGAATGTTTCTAAGACATCAAATCTCGAAATCCAAAGATGAAAGCGTTATCAATTGTTTCCCGCTAATTTCGCTTCCTGAACCACTTTGCAGTGCCACCTAGCGGCGAAAATGCGAGCTATTGGGTTTTCTTCATGTAAATTGTCGAAAAATCCTATGCAAACTTCAGGCTCGTTTGTCCGGTAGCTAGACTTATCCGATTTGCTTCAAATTTGGAGCAAGTACTCCTGATGGGAGTAGGAATCGACTCAGGCCTGGGCCGATTGACGTCATTTTTTCTGGTAACTCTAATGCACACCCTACTGAAATGTATCGAGTAAGAGACAGCAACTGTGTTCATACAATCTTGGCATAAATGTTATGCAGGTAGGTAATTGTCTCAGCTTTAAAAGCTTGTTTTAGCCTGGACCCAACCATCTGAACCAATCCATAGACAACACAAATTTAACTGACCTCATTGCTGGTTCATCATCTGGTACTAGTTCATCATCAAAAATATTTCAAAAGTAGGAACGGTTTTCATTGACATTTTGTTTCAATACATATATACCACTGAAGATTGAAAGCATTATCGAACACTATCAAAATCTTTCTATTTCGGATTTAGTTGATTATATAGTAAATTTTTTATTATAAACGAATTTTGTAATACGCAACAAGATAATTATTTTTCCTCTCTTGAGATGTCAAACTAGATGTGGAATAAATTTTATTCGTAGAGCTGACTGATTAAATAAAATAAAATTGAAAATTATACCTTTCATACGAAGTTAAATTCATTAATCTATTACAAACAGCGACATAACGAGCTTCAATACTTGTCGTTTCGTAGGTGCAACTCCTTCCACCAACGGCTTCCCAAGATCATCATTCAAAGGGGTGTCGAAAGTGAAAACGTCTCCAACAGGTTTCCACACCATTCCTAGAATGCGCTCCACATCCGCGATTTTATCCAACTTCATCGATTTGTCATGCACGTTCTTAGTCTCACCTAGACGTAACAATACCTCAGAAGAATTGGACGAGAAGTTTCGAATGTCAAATCCTCCTTGAGCAAGCACGTACTTCACTTATTTCACATGTTGAACCGCTTCGTCAATCGTGTCTACGCTGTCCAGGTAGTTATCAACGTAGTGGGCCTTGATAATCGCTTCGGTAGCCCTTGGGAAGTGTAAAGCGAAGTCATGTGCATTCGTGTTCTTGAAGTATTGTGCGGAACATGGGAGCACGTTGTACCGAACGTTGCTACGTCCATAACGAAGACCTGCTGTGACTGTTCAGGTTGCTCTCGGTAAAGGAACCGTTGCGATTGATCCGGATTTGGTGGAACATTTCTCGAATGGCTCCACATATTGCGACTGGTTTCTGACGGAAACGCAGTAATACTGTAAATAGTGACGTCAACATATCTGGCCCCTTCAGGAGCATATCATTGAGCGAAACACCATTCACTTGCGCGGCTGCATCCCAAATTAGACGGATTTTCTCTGGTTTCTTAGAGTTTCTCACCATCCCAAGTGGCAGGTACCATACGCGATCAGTATTCGTAGATTTCACCTCCTCTTGTGTAATTCGGTGGGCATACCCTTTCAACTCGTATTCTGCTATCAGTGCATTTACACGCTCTCGAAGACCTGGTTTCTTTGAGAGTCGCTTCTCCAACGATTGCATTCTGCGGAGCGCAAGAGGATAGCTGTTAGGGAATGGTGGCCGCTCATACTTCCTCAGAAGACCTGTCAACTCTTCGCGTAGTGCTCTCCAGGATCTTTCGAGCTCGTTTGTCATCCTCCGATTCTAGTGGAGTAGCTACTGCTACCTCCTCTATGCAGTAATACTGTTTCATCAGGTTATTCAGTTCCCGGTTTCCGATCTCCTCCGAGTGAACGTGCAACCGTGTAACAGCACTGCTACCGCCGGTCTGGTAAACAGACCAACCTAGTCGCGTCTTGGCAGCAACTGGTTCGTTAATTTGGCCTTCTCGTACCTTTAGTTTAGTGAGCAATTGTGCGTGTTCGATACCTATAATTATTCTCGGTACTGCGTCAGAGTAGCTATTCAGCGGCAAACCTCTAAGATGTGGATAAGTCTTTTGAATCTCGGTGTACTGGAAGAACTGACCTTGAAGCTTCAGCCTCCGTACAGTACGCACATTATTCAACTGAAATTTACTCTTAAGACCAGTTCCTGAAATAGCCTCCGAAATTCGCTGCGAACCTCTCTCTTCGCGGGATATATTACCTGTCCAAGCGAGGCAGAGATTCCTTGGGGCCGTCGATGCCCAGCTCTTCTGCAAGTCCGGCTTCCATCAATGTAGATTCACATCCGTCATCGAGAAACGCGAAAGTGTCTACCTTCCTTCCATTTCCTGCGAGCGTGACAGGCGGATAACGAAATAGGAACAGGTTTGACCCACAGTGATGGTTCTGACACGCGACATTTTCGCTGGACGTTTGATGATCAACGGCCGACCCCGCCACTGCTCGAGTATGTAATAGAGCATGATGACCAAAAAGGACAGCCATCTATTCCGCATTCCTTGCCTGAACGACACGGCCACTTACGATGCGGAATCAAACACGTCCTGCAGAGTCCCTTCGACCGTATGGCCTTCCATCTCCCGTCGAGATCTAAAGCCGAATGTGACGGTTTATTCGCTATCGTAGTTACTGCTGATTGGTCACTCTCTGCTTCGGCGTGAAAGTACAGCTTCTGTTGCTCCCGTCCGGCATTGGCCGACTTGGTTTGCTGTACAGAAGTATATCCAGGGATCGTTACGTCTGACGCTGTCTTTACCAGCTCCGACATGAATTCGCCAAACGTCGCCAAGTTGACGTTCGCATTTGTTGGCTTATACCAGGACCACTGCATTCGCATCTTTGGTGGAAGTTTCTCCACCAACTTGTGCACCAGCATTGGATTGCGTAAGTGTTCCACCAGATTTGCAACGTACATGTGATCGACAAGATTGCGTACGGCCAGTCCGTAGGAGATAATCGATTGCAAGTTCTCCGCTGTTGGTGGTGGAACGCTTCGTAACTTCTGCAATAGGGAGTGTATCAAGATTTCCGGTCTTCCGTACAGCATTTGTAGTGTCTCCATCACGTGTGCACCGACTGAGGCAACAGTAGACGGCTCTTCACAGACTCAAACGCATGACCCTTCAATCAGCGCTGCAATCTGGCCAGATTTTCCGCGTCCGAATACCCACAGGAAACGGTTGAGTTGTAAAACGAACTGTAGAACATTGGCCAATCTTGTGGGTCCCCGGAGAATGTCGGCAAATCACGTGCCATCACATGTCGTGCGGCTATTTGTACACCAGAAGGTGCTTGTTGAAATGGTTCATATAACCTTGGCTGGTCAGATGGCACAGGATTGTGCGATCCACCCACATGCTGCTGTTCCGAGTCGTTTTTCGACATACCCGCTTGCTTCAAAACATTGGTGATTCGGGGAACAAGGTTGTTCATAAACCCCTGCCGAAGTCACTGGAACGGATATGGATGGTACTAGTGAGACAATCGTACGTTGATTCCACTGACTCGGGCAACCCACGCCCGGTGTCGGTTGAGAATTCGTTATTATTATACTTGGCACACATCCGGAAGAAGGAGCTGATACATATTGTAGAGCGGATGTATTGACTGGTTGTATCTGTGCCGCGGAATTGCTTTCGTATCTGGATGCCAACGGAATTTGAGAATCGGTAGTGAATATCAAAGGCAACATACTGGTATAGTTGCCGCCACTTGACGGAGGTACCACTAGGGGAACACCAAAGCTCCAGGGAGGAATATTCGTTTGCGAGACTTTCGTTGCATTTGAAAGTATTTCTTGTTTCGTCTGAATGGCGGACGATGAACTAATGGTTACTCCGGGATAATACCCATCCCATTTTACACACGACGAACTAGTTGCCGTTTGAAGCGACATATTGGGTAAAGAAACCGATGCGTGAGGATTAACTATTGTTGAACCTATCGATGTGTTTGGTGTTGACGTCAATTTAGGAATGATAATGTGTTCCGCAACCTTCTTTCTGAGGAGAGCGACGGTACCAGACTGCAGACCCGACGTCGAAGGAATCTCAGCTTCTATTGTTCCGGATGCAGGAGCAATGAATGACTGAGCTACTCTTTCAGATGGCAATGGCTTCTCAGCTGCTGGTAAATCTCCACCACCGAGCCACGACTGCACCATCTTTCGGCTTGCTCTACTGCTAATCACACTTCTAATGCTTCCGGTTCCGTCTTCCATAGACTGCAGCAGTTCATGTTTCTGCTTAAGCAGCATAGCATCTTCTTCCGCTCTCCTTTTCTGTACTTCTTCTGCCTTCCTGCGCAATTCATCTTGCTCTGCTCGATTCCTCTTCAGCAAAGCTTGTTCCTCCTCAAGCAGCTTTAGAGCCAACTCAACCCGCCGGGCATTGATACTGCTTGACGTCTTCGTGCTTTTCCGTGTAGCATTGCTGGCCACTTCCGTCACCTCATCGTGAAGGCATTGCTCACATCGCCAACTTTTGTTTGGATCCGGGATCTCGTCCGTCACACCAGCACATTCGACATGAAACCAGACGTCGCACATGTCGCATCCAACCATTCGGCCCACCAAGCCATCGGAGTGGCATTTTCCACACGCTCGGGTAGAATTCATATTACTGCTTACTTCGCAGAACTTCCTAGTGCTTACTATGCAGTGGCAGATTCAGCAAGTTTGTTCAAACTGTCTGGTATGGTTGGCAAATAAACAAATTCTTGCAGCAACTCAAAGGTATAAGCAGCTTAAATTTATTGATTTCATTAGTTTTAATTCAAAGTTAATTAATTTACTTTACATTCAGTATTTATCTGTAGTGTACACATACAATTCGTATTAAGGTAGTTTGAAGACTCTTCGGTGGTTAACTAATTAACCAAGTTAACCAAGAATATATGTTAGCAATGCAACGCTTACCGTACAGTTAACAATAGAGAAATACGATCCAATCCGATCGTTGATCGCTCCCGGAATTACTAGGGCAGTATAGCCAGTTGGCCACTTGGTCACTCTGAGATGCACAAGGCCAATTCGGTACCGGAGAATTTTTCAACTAAACTTCGTTCTAAACTACGTTCGCTCGCCTAACACACCAACCTATTATCCTTATTCTTATTTTTCCCTTTGCTGGGTTTGAGTGATGACAGTTCTCGATGCCGGGGAGCCTTAGAAACTTCAACATCATTTACAGTGCTGCTAGTATGGCTGTTTCCAACAACGTACGATGCACAAGGTTGAAGCATTTTTTCATACTTTAAAAAAATGTCAGAAACCTAGTTTAAAATACATAAATTTATTTTAAAAAAAACATTAAATTCATTGCCACTTTGATAAACAAAATGTTTTAATTTATATTGCCTCTTTAATTAACGTGAATTAAACTTAATACAAAATTGTATTAGTAGTTTTTAAGAATGCTTGTAACTTTCTCGTAGTCTTACCGAAATATAGTTAACCCCTTCTTGTATATCGAAATGTATTCCTATTTTTAACCCATTCATGCCCATGTTGTTTGTGGACAACAACGTTTTTAAACAGCTATAACTTTTGATTGAGGCGAGATTTGCTCACAAAAACAAGTAAGGCTCATTAATGTGATTATTGCCTTTAATTTGAGTATTAACAGTTACAAGGATCAGCTCTAGAACTGAAGTTATTGCAATTAGTCTGATTGGATTCCGATGGAGCAGTTTACGTTGACGAAGGAAAATGGTTTTTTTTATATATCTTCGTTATGGTACAATATTATTGAAAACTGATAAAACTTATCAATTTAGACTGTCGTTGGCTACATTTTTCACGTAATTGGACTATTGTAATTATTGTAGGAGAATTGTATTGAGCATTAGAAGATAAAAATTGACCAGCTTCTAGCACTGCCATGGAAGCACTTATCTTTATGAAAATAGGCTTTTCGTATTTCTTGACCCAACCGTTTTCAAGGAAAAATAGTTTTGAAACCCTACAGTCACTAGAAAAAAGTTGGGCATGAAAGGGTTAAGATTATATCATTTTTTCCATCCAGTTTTCGAATGATTTTAAATTTTAAATTCCTAGTTTAAAGAAATTGAATAATTATATTGACACCTTCAACCTAACGCAACGTGCTGTGTCAATGAAATTTACTGAATAGAAAAGATCAATGTTTTAGATTCAATGTTTTTAGAAGGCCCACAACCAAATAGTCATCCGTGGTGTTTGGGTGCTGGTCAAGCCCCCCACACCATACTGCTGCGACAAACCCGGAAACAATAATCCTGGCTTTCTCAAAGAACAAATCATTTTTAAAGCTACACCATCAAGCAACGATAGGTAAACAGTTTTCCTCAAACAATCATTCCTTTCGAAAACTCCCATCAAATCGCGTCAAACGTTGCACCGTACCATCGATCGCTCCCATATATATTACCGCGCCAAAGAAAAATACCTTACCACCGCGGCAAGGAAAATATTTCATTCCGAAAATGCGCTGCGGAAGGTAACATACCTCCGGGCTCACTTCTTTGTACTGGATGAGCTATGGTGTCATTTTGAATAATTCAAATCTTGATAGGATTCTGCTACCGTTCGTTTGCCGTCTTCTCTCGGCAGACGCGATGTGTCGAAAGCTGGTCCTATCTTGAGCTCTCCCCACTACTGCCCTCGGAAGTCAATTTTTTTCTCTTTCACCGCTCATTGTTAGTCTCCGTTTGATGATCCTGTTCGTTCGATGGTGTCAACTTCATCAATCTCGTTTTCTTTCAGTGCGCTGTCGTCGCCGTCCTAGTCGTCGTTTGTAGCCGTTTATGTTCGAGATGACAATCGAGTTACTTGAGCTATGTGATATTAAGTGCTGAAAAGCTATGAAACCGGTGGGAAACTGTCTGTCTGGCTGGACTGGGATAGGGGTGGTATCCTCCCGATGGTATCGCACGGTGGGTTTGATGAGAGCAATTTGTACCATTACGGCTAGCAGCGGTGCGCTAATGGATGAATAAGTAATTACTGCGTGGTTAGCTGTTAATGCAATATTCATAGCAATTCAATTTGATGAAGCCTGGAAATTAATAAGGTTTTTGAATTTTATTCAGCTACCGTTGTAAAGCGCAGGTTGGAGGTCAAAATTTGAAAGCTGAAATTTCAGATCTGTGTTTTTTTGTACGAGTTTTCTTAGTGCTACTGCCAAAAACACACATCGTTTACGCTAATGTAATTTTCATTTGCTTTAAGTGTGCAGTGATTTTTGCGTAATTTGACCATAGGAACTTCATTTGGTTATTTTTCTTTTTTCGAAGAATCAGTTTTTAGCATATATTACTTCAGCAAAATTATTCACTTGATTAAATCACATGGTCAATGTTTACCTTTTAACGACATTCAATTAGATGGAGATTACTGGACAGGGAAAGTTATGAAAATTTAGAGCCATAGTACTCAAGAGAGAGTAATGATGTGAAATATACAGATCGGAAAACTAGAAGTGGTGGGGTCATTAGAAACATGCTGGCAGGAGTCGAGTTTAGGCAGCATTATTACGAATCGCTCAAGTAATCAAAAATAAGTCGATAATTGATTCAAATCTATCTATCTATCTATATATATATATATATATATATATATATATATATATATATATATATATATATATATATATATATATATATATATATATATATATATATATATATATATATATATATATATATATATATATATATATATATATATATATATATATATATATATATATATATATATATATATATATATATATATATATATATATATATATATATATATATATATATATATATATATATATATATATATATATATATATATATATATATATATATATATATATATATATATATATATATATATAAAAGTCAAAGTTTGTATGTATATGATTTATAGACGGCCGAACCGATTTCCGTAAAAATTTGCACACAGTAGGTATTTGGTGTGGGGCGTGTTTGTGTGCTATTAGTTGGAGATTATCTGCCCGCCAAATTGTGTTTTCCTCCTATTTCGCAGAGCGTCGCAGCAACGCGCGATGGGTATTAGCTAGTCTATATATATTAAAGGCAAGGTTTGTATTTATGTGATTTTTAGATTCCCAAACGGCTTACCCGATTGCCGTAAAAATTTATACATAGTAGGCATTTGTTATGGATCGTGTTTGTGTGCTATTGTTGGAGATTATCTGCCCGCCAGATGGCGCTTCGGAACAAATTGTGTTTTCCTCCTATTTCGTTGAAAGTCGCAGCAATGCGCGATGGGTATTAGATAGTATTATATAAATAACTGCTACGACGCCCGCGAATCTGTGCGATTACATGCATTCGAAAGCTTTCAATTTTCTCTATAAACTGAGCCTAAAGTACTCTTACGAAAACTTAAAGTTAAAATTATAAAAAAACTGCCTATGAAGACGCATTATTATTAATCAAATTCGGCATAATTACGTAAAGTAATGATGACAAGAACTTTCAAATAACATTCAGAGGATGATCTACGAGAGTTTTACTAATGAAAAAAGAGGCTCCAAGTGAAAAGAGTGGATTCTTAGATGGTGAAAGTATTCAGACTGTTCAAAATTCAGTAAATATTTTCGAAGTATTGGATTAAGTCATTAAATATTCCTGAAACTAGTTCACGATAACTTACGTAAAAACTGCCAACATTTGACCCGATAAGACAAAATTTTTGCGACAGTCTATTAAGAAATAATTACTGATATATTTAAATATCCAAAAAGGGAAATTCTATTCTAGTCTATTTTCTATTCTAACCCTTACACAGCCAGTATTGAAAAGCATCCTGGAAAATACCACAGTTAGTCTGTCAACAATAATATTTGAAGCATATTTTCATATGTTGCAAATATTAAAACGACCAGGCCTACTGTGCAGAGTTCGGTTTGAAGATGTTTCAAAATTAGACGGCAATTAAATTATTCATTTAGTTAACTAATTGTTTTGATTCTTAAAGGAGGGCGAAACGAGGACAACCGTACCGACCGTTTCAGTTTGAAGGGAATATAATAAATCGTTGGGAATGACTTGGCTAAGAAGGTTAATGTCACTTCTTTGGTCCTTTGGGATGGGACAGAGGTATTTGCACCTTGCCCTGGCTAATAAGCCTAGGTTAAAGCGCCTTCACTCGCTCTTAAACTTATCGTACCGTGTCAGATAATAATATTAACAGTAACTACATAATTCCGAAGAATTAGGAAGTAAGTGGAGACATTATTATCTTTTGACTAGAGACGGGCGATTTATGTACCCTAATCCTAATGGCCTAGTTCGTATAATGCCCTGATGCACTCATCCCAAATATTGAAATAAATGTCATGGATTAAATGCATATAACGAACCTTATAGATAGACAGTGAAAATAAAAGGCAATGAAATACTTAGAAGGAATAAAATCACCTACCACTATCGAAAAAATCACTTAACAATTTGAAAGTAGAAACAATATAATCAGAACGATCTCATCAGTAGTTGCAGATACATCACACTGCGTTGTGGCCCTGTCGGCGTAGGTTGTGGAATGATGTTTTGCTTCTGATGACAATGATGAAAACAACGCAATATATTCGGACGTCGGCATATCAATGAAAATATACGAAAGTTGTTGAAATATTTTGAAACACCCGCACAACCGTTGTCGCTTGGAGTAAAAGCTTCTTAGGAAACATTTCAGCAGCAGGCCATCGACACCATGTTAGCCCGACTTCCGAAGGCTTCGGATTATCTGGACGATGTAATCGTTGGAGGAAAGGAGGCTGAGGAGCACCAATAGAATCTAAAAGCAGTTCTACAGCGGATTCAAGGCTACAGTTTCAGCATACGGTCAGAAAGGTTTGTGTACACAGCAGAAAATCCGATGTTTAGGTTTCCTACTGGACGCATACGTCCAGATCCAGCGAAGGTTGTAGCCATCAGAAACATGACACCTCCCAAGGACCTCCTAAAAAGTTTGAGGTGCACTATATTGGTTGAAGTAAGAGGTTCTTAAGCCGCTCTTCAATAGATCATTACCAATGAGTCCTGAAACGACGCCGTCTATCTCCACGTCACCAGCCGGGACGTAGACATGGTACTTGGCCAAAAGGCGACCACTAATGCTGTTGTATGTTAGTTGAATACCTACTTTAGAAGATGCGGGGAGCCCACGCAATCTTCATAGGTATTATGAATGGAGGAGTTTATTTGTAAGAAAGGGAAATGGGAAGAGGATATGTGGATATAATAATTATGGTATGGTATGAATTATATAATGAACTATAAAAAAATAAATTGGATTGATCTCACCAAATTTTCTTAAATACCGTGCATAGGAAACAGGCTTCAGGCACCACCGTGCTACCACACTCCCTGTGTATTCCGCTGGAAGTGCTTTGACCATTATTTTCAAGGTGATGCGCTGCATACATCGACCGCAGATCTGTTATTCATGCCTCAAGAACAGTATTCAAATGCACAGATATTATTCCAGTGTCAGCAATTCCAGTTAGTTGGGTAGAGATTTCTCCACGACCAATCTCTGCCGACCAAAAGCTTTTCAGTCCCGCTCTATCTGAGTATTCCGCACTATTCGAGTCCTACGCTCCTGACGCCCTGACGTGTGATCAAATTATAAGTTGGTATTGTAAAGGTTGAAAAATGTGAGCCTTTACGACAAAATAGTTATTTTTGAGCCACGCTAATGTGAAATAAAAGATTTTTCTAACAAGTTTTATTATTAAAAGCAATTCGGTGTCTTATTTGAACCGATACGAAAAAGTGTTGACTTTACTCCATCTTTTGTTCCAAGTCGAGCCACTATGCATGGGGATCGATTACTTTACTCTAGTTGTCGTTGAAGTCAATGTAATTAATATTGTCTATCTCGAGATAATCTAGCATTTCGTCGAGTTGTTGCTATATAAGAAACATTGGAGTGCGAGCGAAACAAACTAAGCATTGCGTTTATTCAACCCGAAATACATGTAGATACCCCATTATCACACGTTGCTTCCAGATTAGGCTGGAAGGACACATTGTCAAAAGCATCTGTAATTCTTAGCCGGTTGAAACAACCAGGGTACTCGCAGAAAAAAACTAACATTGTACGACAGCTTCCATAAATAGGCGAACGGCCGAATCTCACCAATCAACGATCAAGAAAACTTCGCGCTGGACCATGCAATCATCAACTTTACCCAGTAAGAAAAGCCCATTTCTAGAGCTTTTTTCATTACACCATATCTAACAGAAACGTCAAACGGAGAAAATCGCGTGCAAAAATTTCCTTGCAACTTTTAAATTTTTTTAACAATTAAAGCACACAGAAGGCTATTACTTCTACTATCACGTCAGCATTTGACACATTCCACGCACTTGTATCGGTTACCTCATGAAAATAAATCTGCTAATATAAGTAAAAGTTGTTCTCAAATATGTTGGTATAGGTTTATGGCTCCCAAATCATAGATATATAGAAATTTTTTAAAAGAATTTTATGACGCTCGTCAATAAAAACCAGTAATACTTTAAAGACTCGTTTTTAATAATTTAATATATTTTCTCGTACCACACCGGTATGTTCGTAATAAAATTAATATGGAGTAATCTTAAATGCCATTTTATTGTATACATATTGTACAAAGATTTCATCTTTGGACGCAGATTTTTTGAGTGAATAGATTGCCGGATAGAAGGGGGGCAAAAATTGACCATGTTTGCGTTGTCCCCTAACGCAAAAATCATGTTTTTTTCAATTTTTCACGAAAACAATGCACGATATCTATGAAATATTTTCAGAAGCTATTAGTACTCATCAATACCTTTCTAAAAATGTGCTATTTGTATATAACAAACTTTGAAATCGTTCTTTCATAGGGTGCACTGAAGTGTTTTCCCCTAACGCTTTCCGTTACAGCACGATAAATCCTTCTGCAGATACTTTGGGAGCCTACAGAACAGGATATACATAAAAGATATAAGCAACCTATTTCAGAAATTGCGCAGCCATGCAATGGTATGAGTGGCCAAAGGGGTGGAAAGAGAGGGGGGGGTTATGCCATTAAGGGGAAGGCCTATCTTATAATATCGCAAAATAATCGAATTTTTATTACATCTATCTATGGATAAACTATCTAAGGATAAATGAACAATATCAGAACAGGGTTCAAAGATATGGAATGGAACGCAATATGCCAAACAAGTATGAGAGCGCACGGAAGAATTTGGTCATAGGGAATAACACTCACTTGTCCTCCTTAAATATTCTTTCAAATTGACGGGATAACACTGTTCAACACACGATCGGAGAGCTTAACGAAAAAAAAAATGGAAAAAGTTTTGGGTCCCAGAAGAAATTTTTGAAAAAAATTGGAACCGGGCTTCACAGTTTAAAACCAAAGTTTGTATGGAGAACTAGGGGTGTTCAAGAGGCAAGATATCAATAAAAATGGTCATCTTAATTTTTCACTTTAAGTCTTACATAAAATGCTTATTACATCGAAAAAGTAATCTATGCAAGTTTTTAGCGCAATCGGACATCATTAAGGGGGTGCGGCGTTTGAATATTGTTTTCATAATATAAGAAAAAATCCAAAGGGGGAGTACATGAAATGTTGAAAATCGAATTTTTTTTTGTCGAAATATGTCTAAAAATAGCATGAAACATCAGCATCTAGTCTCAAAACAAACAAAAAACCGCTGAAAATAAATTATAAAATTTTTTTAGATCCAAGGAAATTTTTGAAAAAATGATTCGAAAATTTTACAGTAATGCCCTACGATTGAAAAAAAATCCCATCGAACTAGGCTTGGTAGCAGCACAAATAAAAAGATGGAAGGGATTTGGGGTTTTTGAAAAAAAATTGGAACGGGACTTCACAGTTTATAATTATTGACCACTTGGAACAAACCACGGTTTGTCTTTTCGAAATCAATTTTCTGCTACATGAACCAAACATCGTAGTTTAACATAGCTTTTTAATGTTTTTATAGCACGTTAAAGTCAAAATTTTATCGAGGATGCGCATTTCTTAGAATTCGCAAGTAAAAGATACAATTTCACGAAATTCTCCAGTTTTCTATCATTTAGATAATTCAATGACAAGCCGGCCAGCTGACCCATAAGTCCGCAATTGTGTGCAAATTTTTAACATTTTTTTTATACTGAAATATATCTAAATTTTTCAAAAGCTGCTTCATTCCCTTCTTTTCCAAAAATCACGTAAAACGGCTGCATTTTGATTAATTTCCGCAATCATAACAATTAAGTGTCTTCTTGCAGATCTATGAGTAGAAACGTTTGAACAAACGCCAGAGGTCGAACTGGAAGGGCGATATTCTATTTAGAAATCTTTACTTCAACCGTATTACTTGTTTTTCGCGACATTATATACAAGATGTAAATATCATATCTGCTTGACTGAGTGTAATCGTTTAACAGTCTTACCTTTGCTGAGTTGCTTCAGTGTCACATTTGTATATTTTTAACGCAACAAGAAAATAAATATTGAACCACCCTAATGACGTTTTTTGATCTGCCCTAATCAAAAGTCAATTTTATTTTCAAGATTTTATAATGTCAAAAAACAAAGTCAGCGCATTAAAATTGCTTGAAAAAACTTATTTGGTCAACATAATAAACATTTGTTGAGTCACCCTAATAAACAGTTAATTTTATTTAATATATTTTCCGATGTAAATAATGTATTCCACTTACCAAAACTACTTGATACCACCCTTTTCGAACCATTAGAAAGTGGCGATTGTGGTCTTCAATCTCTTCTATACCGGGCCACACTATGGTATGCGGTGTGGCCTGCTCTAAATCCATATTAATTTGATTTCTAAATATCATTTGTTAAATACACATGAAGGTGAAACTAGAAATACATCTAGTTTGCCATTTCAAATCTTTATTTTGAGTTATTTACATGTCTAGAGGTAATATACTTCGCTTTGTTTGAGCTTCAACAAACACTTCGGTCGCGTTAGGGGACAACACTTCATATGCGACCGTTTGTGTTCATTTTGGTGTTGTCCCCTAACGCAGCGTTTGCAACGGTCGTGAACAAAATTTCATGAAAGCACGAAAATCTAAGTATACAGTATTGTTCTGTGACTATCGATGATCAAATTCCTAGAACAAATGGATGCTCTAAAGTTTGAGATAGAGCAGGTTTTTTGATAAATACAATTGTAGGTTTGGAAAATCAATATTTTGCTCTGTTGTCCCCTAACGCGACATTTTCACCTCTCAGAATGAAACGACAACCTGAAAAATATCGAACCCATAACATTAACGTTGTATTAGGACTTTTTTTTTTTTTTTTTTTTCATACGTTTATTTGACACGGCATTTGCAATAGCTTTTTACGCCAGTTTCTTTTTTTACATAGCACGTTACAAAAATCCTTAAGACTAATTTTAACTATACTAGTACTTTGTCTAAAACTAACACTGAAATCACTTTATTGTTTGCTTTTTTCCTTACATTGTTGTATTTCATACTGATCTAGTATTTTCGGGTGTATTTATTTACTTTTTTTTCTGTTATTGTCTAAATTTAAAAACTAAATATTCTAGGTTCCTTTAATTGGTGAATGATTAGCCTTGGATGAGAGTATGAGGAGATGAATTTAATTAAATTTTGACAGACGCTGTTTTTAGAAAATGATAGATAAGTTCCATGTATAGAGGATCGCGATACGCCAGGATGTCTCTAACAGGAACATGGATTGGTCTTCCTCGGACTTGTAAAGAATCTACTAATTGTGATCTGGCTTCACGATATTCAGTGCAGGACCAAACAACATGCTCAATGTCATGGTAACCTTCTCCACAAGCACAATGATTACCCTCAGCGAGCCCAATACGACGGAGATGCGCATCTAAAGTATAATGATTGGACATGAGCCTAGACATCACACGGATGAAGTCCCGACTTACATCCAATCCTTTGAACCATGCCTTCGTTGATACTTTAGGGGTAATTGAGTGTAGCCATCGTCCCATATCTCCATTGTCCCAAGATGTTTGCCAACTAGCAAGTGTCCTCTGTCGAGAAGCGCTATAAAATTCATTGTAAGCGATGGGTCTTTCATATATTTCACCATCTAGTGCACCAATCTTGGCTAAATTATCAGCTTTCTCATTGCTCGCAATAGAGCAATGGGCGGGGAGCCACACTAGGGTAAATTTATAACATTTTCTTGTCAGGTTACTCAGAGATTCTCGTATCTTCCCCAAAAAGAATGGATCGTGATTATCAATCCTCTTTGAGCGTAGAGCTGCAATTGTGCTGAGACTATCAGTGAGGATAAAGTAATGGTTCGGGGGTAAAGTATTAATTATTTGCAAACTATAGTGAACTGCTGCTAGTTCCGCTATATAAACAGAGGCGGGTTCTGCAAGTTTGAGAGAAATTGAAAAATTATTGTTGAAAATACCGAAACCAGTGGCCTCACTGATTCGTGACCCATCAGTGTAAAACATTTTAAGGCAGTCTATGTGTTGATATTTACTTGTGAATATTTTAGGGATCTCCCGCGAGCGTAGATGATCCGGAATTCCACGAATCTCTGCTTGCATGGACGTGTCGAAGAATAAAGTGGATTCAGGAATATCTAGTATATTGACGTATGTGGGAACATACCTAGCAGGCGTTATTTCTTGTGACATGTGATTGAAATACACTGTCATGAATCTGGTTTGGGGTTGAAGCTCGACAAGTCTTTCAAAATTTTCAATTACCAGTGGGTTCATAACCTCACATCGAATAAGTAAACGAGAAGAAAGATCCCAGAATCGGTCTTTTAAAGGAAGAACTCCCGCTAGTACTTCAAGACTCATCGTATGGGTCGACTGCATGCAACCTAAGGCAATTCGTAAACAGCGATACTGTATCCGTTCCAGTTTAATAATGTGAGTGTTCGCAGCTGAACGGAAACAGATGCACCCATATTCCATTACTGAAAGTATTGTTGTTTGATACAATCTTATCATGTCACTTGGATGAGAACCCCACCATGATCCAGTTATTGTTCGCAGAAAATTTATCCTTTGTTGGCATTTCGTTATTAGATACCTAATGTGGCCTCCCCATGTGCCTTTAGAATCGAACCAAATTCCAAGGTATTTAAAAGTCAGGACTTGGGCTATCGTTCTACCAACCAACTGAAGCTGAAGCTGAGCTGGATCACGCTTCCTTGAAAAAACAACCAACTCTGTTTTCTCCGTAGAGAAATCGATGCCTAAATTCAAAGCCCAACTTGATAAATTATCCAAACTATCTTGCAGTGGTTGTTGTAAATTTAAGGCTTTTGGTCCTGTAACAGAAACCACGCCATCATCTGCAAGTTGTCTTAGAGTGCATGGGCTGACAATACAATTATCAATATCATTCACGTAAAAATTGTAGAGAAGGGGGCTTAAACAAGAACCTTGTGGGAGGCCCATGTAACTTATTCTGAATGTTGCCAAATCGCCATATGAAAAATGCATGTGCTTTTCTGACAATAAGTTGTATAAATAATTATTTAATATTGGTGAAAGACCACATTGATGTAGTTTCTCTGAGAGAACATCAATGGAAACAGAGTCGAATGCTCCTTTTATGTCTAAGAACACAGACGCCATTTGTTCTTTTTTTGCATAAGCTAGTTGGATTTCTGACGAAAGTAGCGCCAGACAATCATTCGTTCCCTTTCCCCTCCGAAAACCAAACTGGGTATCTGATAGCAAGCCGTTCGCCTCAACCCAATTGTCGAGACGTCGTAGGATAATTTTTTCCAACAATTTCCTGATGCAGGATAACATTGCAATCGGTCGATACGAGTTATGATCGGAGGCTGGTTTTCCCGGTTTTGGAATAGCGATAACTCTCACTTGTCTCCAGTCGTGCGGGACAATGTTCTGCTCAAGAAGCTTATTGAATAAATTCAACAAGCGTCTTTTTGCTAGGTCAGGCAGATTCTTCACCAAGTTGAATTTAATTCTGTCTAGTCCCGGAGCATTATTGTTGCATGAGAGGAGTGCAATTGAGAATTCCATCATTGTCAAAGGCGAATCTATGAAATCGTTACTTGTGGGAGCATCGCGAGTGATTTTCTGCGCAGGAGCAGAATCGGGACAAATTTTCTTGGCAAAATTAAATATCCAACGATTCGAAAAATCTTCGCTTTCATTAGTCACGTTTCGATTCCTCATTCTTCTGGCTGTGTTCCAAAGAGTACTCATTGATGTTTCTCTTGACAAGCCATTAACGAAGTGTCTCCAATAACTAGATTTTTTGGCACGACGTATACTGTCAAATTTGTTTTGCAAAATGAAATAATTTTCAAAGTTCTCACGTATACCCCCTTTCTGTTTCATAATTTCTTTGTAGGCAACTTGTTTAGCTTCATATGCATCAGAGCACTCTTTGTCCCACCAAGGATTAGGGGGCCGTCTATTTATTGTCATTCCAGGATTGCATTTCGTTTGGGCTTGTTCTGCTGCTTCAATAATTAAACCCGCTAGGAATTCATATTCTTCGGTAGGGGGTAGCTCTTCTGTCGAAGCAAGAGAAGTGGAAATTAATGTTTCGTATGTTTTCCAATCAATATTTCGTGTTAAGTCATAAGGAACATTGATTGAATTCGTAAGGCCTAATTCACTGTTAATTGAAACAACGATTGGCAAATGATCGCTACCGTGAGGATCAGGTACAGCCTTCCACGTGCAGTCTAACCGAAGTGATGTCGAGCACAGAGATAGATCTAATGCACTTGGACGTGCAGGAGGTCTGGGGATGCGTGTTGTTTCGCCAGTATTTAAAACTGTCATATTAAATTCGTCACAAACATTGTAAATCAAAGAGGATCGATTATCATTGTAGAGGGAACCCCACAATACTCCGTGCGAGTTGAAGTCTCCCAGTATCAGACGCGGAGCAGCCATGGATTCCACTACCTCAAAATTTGACGTTGTCCAATTTGAACTTTGGGAGGTATATATATAGAAGCGATAGACATGTCTTTGCCTTTAATGTTCGTTTGGACAGCTACAGCCTCAATGCCCGCAAGCAAGGGGATGTTAATTCTATAGAAAGAATAGCACTTTTTAATTCCTAGAAGCACTCCTCCATACGGGGTGTCTCGGTCTAGGCGAATAATGTTGAAATCATTTAAGTTGAAATTAATGTTTGAGGTAAGCCATGTTTCACATAGAGCAAAAGCATCGCATTTTAAATTATGCAGTAAAATTTTTAAGGAATCAATTTTAGGTATGATACTTCTGCAATTCCACTGTAAAACAGTGATGGAATCTTTCATTGGAGGAGGTGAATTACCCATTGAAAGATACAATCGCTGCAAGGATGGGCCATTGAGCAATCAGCTGCTCTAAAAATGTTCTAATTGTTGGGAGGAAAGCTGAAAGTATACTCTTTAGTGGTTCAGAAATATTGAATGCTTTAAAAATCCAATCAACAATTTCAGAAAATTTCAATAATCCTACCCCCGGCTGAGGCTCAGAGGAAGTCGAAATTTTATTATTTCCAGTAATGGTGTTCTGTTTGGATTGTACGTTCCCAAAACCGGGCGGAATTGATTTCGGTTTTGAATCGGAATTTTTCGGTTTTGGGCGCAGTTTATCTATTGGTGGAGAAATTTTAAGGCCCTTGCTTGGCAGCTTGGGAAAAGAAGACTGTTTTCTTTTTCTGGAATTTCCGGGTAAAACAAATGATGTACCTTCGCACGCTCCGTCAGAGTCAGACTGTTCCGAAAATAGAGATGTGTAAGTGTTTTCTAAGAAGATGGGTTTAGGGGTAGCATTTTTCAACATTTCTGCATAGGAGCGCTTAGACCTCTCCTTCAAGGATCGTTTAATTTTATCCTCACGCAATTTATAAATGGGGCATGCAGGGACCTCATGTGAGTTTTCTCCGCACATTAAACATTTTTCTGAATTTTCATTACATGTATCCTCTTGATGAGAACCCCCACATTTGCCACACCGTGCCTTATTGGAACAGTAAGTGGCTGTGTGGCCAAGCTGTTTGCAATTAAGGCAATTCATTACACGAGGGATAAAAAGGCGAACAGGGAGACGAATCTTATCGATAATGACATAGTTGGGCAGCGCAGACCCAGCGAAAGTCACTCGAAATGAGTCAGACAGTCGATAAACTTTTTTATCTCCTTCGTGTGATACTGAATGCAATTGCTTGCATTCAAGTATTTTTACGTCTTTAAGTATGGTGTCTTTGAAACGACCAACCCCATGCTTAACTAAGTCATCAACAGTCAAACTCGATTCTGTGATGACCCCATCAATTTCAATTTCCTTTGAAGGAATATACGCTCTATACTCACGCGTAAAAAGCTCGCAAGAAGCAATTGCATTGGCTTGTTTGAAACTACCAACGACAATGCGTATTTTATCTTTATTGACTTTCGACGATCTCTTTTACATCCGAGAATCGCGAAGTCAAATCTTTAGAAATTTGAATAATATTTAGCGCCTTTACTTTACGCCTAATAAATACAATCCATGGTCCCGTTGACGACTCTGGGTAAATTTTAATTCTAGTCGGATTTACATTTTCAGCATAAGGCTTAGGGGGAGGGTCTGTTACTCGTTCTCCCATCTCTTCATCCATTTTACCTAGCAAGAAAAACTATCACAAAAAGGAATGAAAAATATACCTGTTATACCTGTAGAACACACCTCATGTGTTACGTTGTAAACTCGGTGCCCGTTGTTTGACAATGTGACACCTGCTGTTCTTCTTCGTCGCGTTGCTTCTTCAGTAGAGAAATAGTCCTACCTGCAACACTTCAAAACTCTCTCCGATTAAGCTGCTCGTCGGTATCACCACCACAAGCGCGCTCTCTCCGTTTCCACCACCTCGGTAGACAAATGTGGCTACCTGTGGCTTGCTGCGAAAATCCCACTGTCGATGCGGCACTTTTCAGTGCCACTTGTTTTCCTTATTCGTCGTACCACTTCTGCGGTAGACAAATAGAGCAAATGGGTCTACCTGTGACGCTTCCCTCTCGTCGATTAGAATTGCCCGACGACACCAATACACTATATTTTTTCCTGTGTGTACAGGCACGATCACTGTCGATCTCTGCCACCGCGGTAGGCAAATTCGTCTACCCGCGGTTTGCTGTCAAAACACCACTTGTCGAGGATGCCGTTGACCACGCCTCCGACGTATCAACTGTCGACTCACACTTAACAAACTGGTCTCTCTCTCTCTCTCTCTCTCCCACAATAACGCATACAGCGTCTCGCACTCCGTCACTCTCTCGAGAACAAATCCTTCCACCTGGAGGCACAACCGTCTCGGTCGGTTGCAAAAACTGTTATGTTGTATTAGGACTTGTAAACTATTCAATTAAGTGTTTTGAGCGTACATCGCAGGATTTTTCAAACGACAAGCTGTTAACAGTTACATAATGCGTGCAAACGTTGTCCCCTAACGCTGGTATGTGTCTATAGCTCCTTGCCACACTTGGTTAGAAACAATAGCATATCCTTCAGTTTCAGCTCTCTGTACGTAGGATCATCTATATATAGAGAACCAAAAATCCGGATACGCAATTGCATTGCTGTAGGTCAGTTACATATCAGATGATATGAGGTTCCGTTATCGGATTCACAAAGATCACACGAATAATACTCAGCGCGCTGAATAATATCAACGTGGTACGTGGTAATTGAGTTTGCAATGTCCAGTCAGTGCACTGACTGGAATATTACAATTTTTCTTGGAAAAAAGATGGGTGGGTAATGTCTGCGACATAACCGGAGAGATGTAGAATACATAAGGAACACGTTCTTCAAATATGTTGATACTCAGGACCGGTTTGTTGGCGTTGTTGGCCTTGGTGAGGGAGATGGCTAACGATGAAATTAATTGTTAGCATGAGGAAGTCGCGTAGTACTGGCCAATGGAAGAACAGATAATAATTGATTCCTGAAAATCAATTTTTCTTTATTCATGTAAATTATACATACTTACAAATCTAATAGAAGATTCCTGGTCATATTTCTGAATCATTAGTGCGAACATTGTGTAATTTGGTTAAGTACAATGAAAGTTACAAACTTTCCAAACTCGACCTTCTGTTCCTTCAGAAATATTGAAATGGGGTGTCTATATTAAACCGTTAGTCGTGGTCACAATAAAAAAAGATGGGTGGGTAATGTCTGTGACATAACCGGAGCGTCGTGATTTCAATTCGAGACGTTAATTTAAATCTAATAATATTCAACAGAATCACGTTTGAATGGGAAAATTTCAAATAATTCTCTATGGTAATAATGGTGGTTCTGAAAAGAACCTTTGGTATCGGCGTTGGTGTTGATGGTGATGCGCTGGATCGTTGGATATTTTTGGCATGATAGTTACGTGCCTGGCAAACTGTTTTGTAGCCTCGAACAAAACGACAAGACTGGCTTCTTCGGGTACCATTACGGCTAAACTTTATAAGCTTAGCTCGACTTTGAAATCCTGCACAATCTCACGAATCAGACACTGGTAGGGCCATTTTGTTTGCTACTAGCACGGAGCTGCACAAAAAAAATCATTTAATGCAGTTAGTTCACAGAGGCTGCCAAAAAGCTCGAATAGAAGCATGCGACTTCAACATTTCTCTTAAACACATGCAACAACACATTCGTTTTGGTAATACTGATAATAACAGTAGAAAGGAATGGAAAAGCAGTGTACGAAACGAGCGAGAGGATAATTTAAATTTTTGTTCCGTGTGCAAGCTACTTCTTTCCACACAACGTATTATGTTGATTGTTGAAAATTTGTTACACACCTTAAAATGAAAGTTTCAGTTTAACTCTCACTAGAACACAATTGATTGGTCCTGAAAGGAACCGTTGCTTTTATTGTAATTTACGCCCACTCCCAGCGGACACTGTGAACCAGTTTGATTTCTTTTGCGAGAAAGTTACGTACTTGGCGCACTATTTTGTATCCTCAAACAAACCGACCAAGTAGGCATCACTGGCTTCACTACGGCTGAGTTTTGTAAGCGTAGCTCGACTTTGAAGTAATACACAACCTTACGAACCAGACGCTGGAATGTTAGCCAGCGGATTAGTTGCTCCGTTGCCCTTTATTTGGGGCGAAATACTGGCATGGCGACAGTTCCTGATCGGTAGTTGGTTGCGATGGGCCACCAGCAGGGTGGCCAGACCTACCGATTTATCTGTAGTCCTACCGATTTTGGTCTTCCCTACCGATTCCCAGACGACCAAGGCAAAACTACCGATATTTTGTTATTCCTACCGAAAACTATCGATTTTTATTGATTTTGGACACATCCTACTCAACATTAATTTTTTGGGTTGGATTTGGTCAGATCTGTGTTGTCAGTATTCTATGTCAATACTACGTTTTTGGGACAACAACCCGGCCTACCGATAACTACCGATAAACTTTTAGTGACACTACCGATATTAAGGAATTCTATCTGGCCACCCTGGCCACCAGTAGCACTTTTGCGGACCGTCATCATTGCCAACTGCTTTCCTCCGGTGGACTGGCTGCTTGCCAGTGCTTGAACGAATACGAATGATGAGAAAAACCGACCGACCAATATTCATATATGAAAACACGAGAAAGCACTACTATCGCTCTCTCGCTCGTTTTCGTGCCATTCCTGTGCCTTTCCTTTCCGTTCGGCTACCGCTACTAGCATAACCAAAACGAATATTCTGTCTTTCCATCTCCTTCAATCTAGTGGCCAGTGCTAGCAAACTTGCATGTTCAGTTTTTCAATAACAACATTCCAACAATATTTTCAAAGAATGTTGCAGATTTGAAAAGAAGGAAGGAAAAGATTTTCAGAAATTTAAATTCTTTTGTCTTATTTGTTAGCGCTGATACTGGCCATGGGATGGTGGGGGAACACCCACATTCGTTTGTTATGATGGTATTGGCAGCAGAAAGGAATGGAAAAGCAGTGCACGAAAACGAGCGAGAGAGGATAATTTAAATTCTTTTTCTTTCTTTCCACACATCGTATTTCTTATATAGCTTTCTGAAAATTATTTGTTATACACCATAAAATGTGAATTTCAGTTTAACACTTATTAGAACACAATTAATTGGTCCTGTAAAGAACCGTTAATTGTTTTATTGCGGGAGCATAATTCAGACGCACTCCCCGCGGACGCGGTGAGCCAGTTTAACTCTTATTAAAACACAGATGAGTTCTAGAGAAAATTTTCAATAGGACGTAAGTAGCATTGAGAGCCTCTCTTTGTTTACTTTCTCTTTCGTTTATTACGACGTCATTACAACACTTTGTACTATTTTTCCAGTACATATCAAAAGCCGACGGTTTTTACTACAATATTATGCAAAGAGTAGAGTAGTAAATGTTGAAATGGCCGAGTAATGAACAGAAGAGAAAGACCTCAAAGAGAATCTCTCATTGTTACTTACGTCCTATTGAAAATTTTCTCTAGAGTTTCTCTGTTGCCCTTTAGTTGGGGCGAAATTCTTGCAGGGCGACAGTTCCTGATCGGGTTGCGATGAGTCACCAGTAGCTGGGGCACTTTTTCCGACCGTCGTCATCGCCAACTGCTTTCCTTCGGTGGACTGGCTGCTTGCTAGTGCTTGAACTTGAACGAATACGAATGATGAGAAAAACCGACCGACAGATATTTTTATAATCGCGCTAATATGCACTACTATCGATTTCTCGCTCGTTCTCGTGCCGTGCATGAGCCTTTCCTTTCCGTCCGGCTTCTAATGGCCTAACCAAAAGAATATGCCGTCTTTCCACCACCAACTGCTCTCGTCAAGCAACCCAATGCGAATAATCATAGGAACAAACATGTAGTGGACCTATATATAAACTTTTCATTATTTTATTGTTCGGTTGGTCTCCCAAAGTGATGGCTCTGTGCGGGATGGGCTAAAAATTTTCACTTTTCCGAGTCGTTTTCGAAAGATTTTTCAAAACACAATTTTTTGTTATTAGTGCATGTTATACATACTTCAAATTTTAATACAGCATAGAGGAACATATTTTCAACAAATTGGCCTAAAAATCAAATCATTCTGTTAAGTATGATAAAAGTTATTAACGTTCAAAATCTGACGCGGCGCCGCAGCCGATATTTTGAAACGGGACCCCTATATTGAAAGCTTAAATGTATTCTACATTAAAATGCAGCATTCTTCACCCCTTCATTTCCAGTAATACCAGAATAACCGGGTACCTATAGAAGGTAGATAGCATTTGCAATGCTAAGTTCTTCGATTTGAGTTCGAGATGTGATTACCAATTTCTATCTCGACTCTGCAGAATGAAGTGTTTCATGGCAGCCTGACTGTCAGAGCAAAAATAAATTCTTTTACAACAAGCTCCCCGTTGAAGTGCCGATTATACGTCACACAGAATCGCGAAAATTTCTGCTTAGAATACGGTTAGTACCACGCGAATGAGATTGGTTTAATCTCATTTTACGAAAGTAGACACTAGCACCGGCTCAGACCTCCAACAAAGAACCGTCAGTATAACAAACTACGTATTCTTCAAGTTGTCGCTCCATCCAGCCAGACAGCCATTCCTCGTGAGGTTACTGGAAGCAGAGCTGCAAATTTTCACCAGGTTGTTTTGAACTTGAAGGAAGAACAAATCTCATATCATGCCCTACTACGTTCAATTCGCCGTTTTTCGTTTGCATCATTCATTCAAACAGCCGAGCTGCTCAATCATTTTCCATTCATTTTCGATTTCATTGACCCTGTGAATATCTCTGTTCTAGGATATTGACCAGCTTTTTCAAGCAAAACTACTCGGAACATACTTCTTACTGCTCATGTAAGCTTGAAAACGAAACATATGTCAACATTTAACCTAAACTGGCCTCTACAAAGCAGATGACAATTTTGGTTGGTGAATGAAAAAGCATCAATTTGAAATGACGATGTACGGTTTGGTTATGAAAATCCCGCCAACTTGAAAGTGAATGATTAAGGGAGGCTTTGAATTTGAATCATGCTTGGGTTTGAGCTGAAAGTTGGCATTTGAAAATGAAAATTTTCACCACTGTCTGGAAGCAAATGTATATTCATCCCAAGTAATCAATTGGGGCCACAGTCTTATGTTGGTAGTTGCACGATCTCTTGTGTTACTGTTCCAGAACCCGATAATCGTAAGACGGTATGCACGAGAAAGTGATTCTTGTTTCAGAAATCCACATAGTGGTTTCATGTTCAGGAGTGCCTCTAGAGCAACAGTAGATGTTGTCAAAAACTCGCCAGCCATCGCCATCAATACCACCCTCTGAAGCTGGTTTATCTTTTATTGGATTGTCATAACTTCTCCCTTCTGCAACCAAACAATGCACTCGTATGCCAGTATTGATCTAACAATTGTTGTGTAGATCCACTGAATGTATTTGCGTTTGAGTTCCCAAGATTTGCCAAAAGTTCTTTCACATTGTCCGATAGCCATGCAAGCTCTCTTGATTCTGAAATCGATGTGAGCTGTCCAATTAAGTTTGGAGTCAAGAATCAGTCCAACGTACTTAACGTGATTTGCGACAACAATTTCAGAGTCAAGGAACTGCAGCGGACGACCTCCGGTTGTAATCCTACGTTGCATGTATTGATGTTTTATTTGGATTAAATAATAGTCCAACATGAATACACCATTGCTCAACAACACATAAGGCTTGTTGCATTAAATCAAAAAGAGTGTTAATGTAGACACCGCTGATCATTATTCGATAATCAACGGCGAAACCAATGGTCGGAAACCCAAGCTCATTAAGTTTCCTCAACAAGCCATCGGGGACAATGTTCCATAGAAGTGGTGACAGCACACTACCTTGAGGGCATCCGCAGACAATCAGTTTCCTTATCTCTACTTGTCTTAACGATGAGCACAGATGTCGGTTGCTAAGCATTGTGTGTATCCAGTTCGTGATATGCGAAGGTACTCCATCACCTCGTGCTGCTTTCAAAATGGATTCGAAAGATACGTTGTCAAAAGCACCTTCAATATCAAGAAAAAGTGCTGTACTTGATTGCTTTTGCAAAAAAGCTTTTACAATGTTGTAGGCAGCATTGTGTAACAGGGTGGTAGTAGACTTCCCTCGCTGATATGCATGTTGCATTGCATGCAGCATTCCACTGATTGGAAAAAGAAAGAGGTCAGACCATTCGGTCTGAAGCTCTTTGTCTCCTCATAAGTGACGCAGCTACCTTTGGGGATGAGTTTTACACTTATTTTCCGCCACGCCAATGGAATGTATCCTGAAGCACGACTACCAATAAGAACTTTTTTCAAATAATGTTTGAAGCGATCATATCCTCTTTGAAGTAGAACTGGAATGGTTCCATCTTTTCCAGGAGACTTATACGGAGCAAAACTTTCAATCGCCCATTTGAACGATTCGGTTGTCAAAACTCAGGGGGCAGTCGTCAGTGATGACTACGTACAGCCTGAAAAGTGCGTGTCAAAAAGACAGTTGAGTGCTACATCTTCGTCAAACGAGTATTCACCATCAGCAGTTCTAATCGAACTGACATGAAAGTCTTTCGAATTCGAAAGTAAATTATTTAATTTACTAGTCTCGTTGACTATTAAGACATTTGTGCAGAGGCTTTTCCAACCGCATCGCTCAGAGGATCTAAGAGCATTTCTGTATGCTTTGCGAGCCAACTTACAGGCCTCTGATCCGCCACTGCGGCTGTGATTGTAAACTCTTCTACACAAGTTTTTGAGTCGAACAAGTTCGGTATTCATCTAAGGTGTCATCCAAGTCATTTGGAGATTTAATCGTTGGAAGATACCCATGAAACCTAATCGCCAAGTCCTCTTCGTAGAGGTCCCAGTTCGTAGATTTAAGATTACGATATGTACGATCAGATAACGACGGTTCGAGCTCATTTGGTACGAGCCAGTTTGCCAACTCATGCGTAATAGCGTCAGAGCAGAGCGTTACATCTAACACCTCTTCTCTGCCAGCTCGTGCAAAAGTTGGGCGATTTCCTACATTAACTATTTGTAAACTTTTAGGATTGATTCAAGAACTTTTGTGCATCGGAGGGAATAGCCGCAGTACTCAAATAATGTTTTTTTTACGATAAACACATTTCGTAAAATTTGGGATAAAAGCGTAGAGGGCAATTGTCATGATTTCTTTTGCGAAGAAATTATGGAATCGTTTCTCTCAGAACACGGACCACACTAGTTAACGATAAAGAAAACTTTGCGCTAGCCCACAAAGGACCAAAAACTATTTTCGTGCACTGCTGGAATTCACGATCGAAGCGTAACGGTGCATTCGAAAATTCTTCTCGAAGAGTATTAAAAAAGTTGGCGTAAACATCCATATCCCAAATTACGCACAATTTGTTCCATTCGAAGCCTTATGTGACTTGAATACCAGAAACACCTTGTAACTGAGCGGTTCCCGCCCATGAAATGGAGTTCCCTCGAATCTACCCCTAAAGATAACAAACATGAATCAAAAACGAAGAAGAACAATCCTCTCAACCAAAAATCATTGGACGCTTGTCGACATGTCGAACATACCAAATTCGCGATAGAAACAGCATGCTTTGTGTAAATAAAACTTAATAAG
This sequence comes from Topomyia yanbarensis, assembly GCF_030247195.1. NCBI lineage: Eukaryota > Metazoa > Arthropoda > Insecta > Diptera > Culicidae > Topomyia > Topomyia yanbarensis. The sequence goes on along the minus strand of NW_026683423.1, from coordinate 14,670 downwards.
CATTAAATTAGTTATAACATTTGCATTCCGACTTTGTCTCATCAGAATCCGACACAAACTTAGTGCCTGATGGATGCAACCTCCAAAGGCGGAGGAACGATTTGTGTATCTGTGTTTCTGTCTCTTTGCAGCTATCGTCAATCCGGCACAAGCTTATGGCATTTTCGTTTTTGATAGTGCACTACACCGGTGTAGTCGGTGCTACACTCATTTAAACTTGGGTGTAATCAGTCTATCTCTTTCTTTGCACTACACCGGTGTAGCAAAACGAAAACGCTATTAGTTCTAGCACTAAGTTAGTGTCGGATTCTGTTGAGACGATGTCGAAACACAAATTCAATATCTAATTTTGTTTTTGCTCTAGCGCCTTTCACGCGCAAAATAAGTTTCTACCCATTTTTTTCCTTAGAATAGTGCAAAGCTTGCATTATTAGAAAACACCCAAATATTGTGTAAAAATGTTCAACGGATGAACCACTAGGCATAACCAGTCGATTGTATTGTATGGACACGCTAGGTGGATTACGCTGAAATTTTAAAGATTGAACTACCACGCGTTTACACAAACTTGACCATGTCGAATCTAGAACAACTAAAGTCACTACCAGTGACTATCTAATCCTGATTGCCATTAGCCCGTTGGCTCTGTTATTTATATAAAAATAGTTGAAATCTGTTTAGCTTAGTGAAACGTATGAATCAATCACAATTTCCCACTGTGACGCATGACGTAGTCCTCGAAAAGCCTCCCGAACCGTAGCTGAAATTATGCTCACAAGAAGTTGATAACGATTTTTCCTCATCCTTCGCCCTGAGGCCACACCAGGATAGAACGAAATACATTATTACGACGAGTTGAGATGATATGGGATCAGCAGCGGACAGCGACGCACGGTGCGAGAAACTGAATTTAAATTTATTGTCTTTTATTTTGATTTAATGGCTTCGATGATTACACTAATGCTCGCTGGATTAAATTCTGCTTCGTCATCATTGTGGTCGTCTTGTGCTGCCGGTTGGGGTGACGGTTTTGAAATACAAGCAAGCTTTGTCTTGTGCTCTTATCTCGCCATACGAGACTTAAGGGTTGAGGATTACATCGCACTCGGGGAAGGAAAGCTCGCTTCCGACAGCTGACAAGTTGAAGGAAAACTTTTCAAGCATCCGTTTATGTAATGATATCTGGTCTGGATGAAATTTCATTTTTTTTGTTGGCCGTATATTTTCCGCATCTGAACAAGAAGTGTCAAGTTCAGTCCCATACAATCGAATATATATTCGAAATTTTCAATTGAGAAGCGTGCAGTACTGCTACATATTCATGGAGTTCCGCACTGGGCGCATACTTCATCATGAATTCATACAATGGGCAAGTTTTTCACAAGCACGTAGCGTAATGCTAAACGTGTGATACCTACATAAAAAGCTAGCTGCAAAATTTACAAACTGGCACCGCATTGAGAAGAGAAAAAAAATCCATCCATAGTATAAAGAGCTGAATCAGCGCTAAACAAAGCACTAATCCCCCGGACAACAATGGCAGAAACAATGTGCGAAACGATAATCCTGCACCTGCCGGAATCCATTGCTGGCTTTGAGCATATCAGTAAATGGCAGAGCAGGCGGTGCTGCAAAAGCGAAACTGTATATATGTTTGCTCTTTTTATCAACAATTGCTATCCTAGTCCATTTGCGGAGAGTGCTTTTGTTATAATTATTGTTGTTGTTGTTGTTGTTGTCCTTACTGCTGCCGTAGAGTAAGCTGAACCGAACATAAAACTGATATTCACACGATGTTTGTGTTTGTGCTGATAGCGACAGGAAACAGTCGGTGGGCACAGGCTGCCGGATAGATTACCGAAAGGAAACATGGGTCTGTTCCGCTGCAAAGCCCGATTTATTCTAAACAAAAACAATACCTGACGCGCAATGGAACGCGATACCGAATCGTAACTAAGTTGCCAACGAGTAGCAGAGATCAGGTTTAATTATTTTTGAATCAACTCTATGTAATAGTGTAGCTGGCAGAAATAAAACTTTATGACAGGCTCATATGAATGCATTTGTTTGCAGTCGAGAATTTTTACTGGCTAGAGTAAGGGATGTTTTAATCGGTAAATCCCATCCTTCAGCAGAACTCCGAAAATGAAATTCTCCTCGGCAACTACGTCATCTATCTCCACGTCACATACTGGGACATAGACACGAAGCTTTCTAGTAAAGCGACTAACAATCGCGTTAGGTTCCTTCATGCCAACCAACCACAACGCGCTACAGGCCAGACCGGATCTTAATGACTTCGGGCACAGCAGAATCGTACGCCGTCAGTTTCAGAGAAATATTTATAATATTCCTTTTATTGTTTTTCTTTGATGCGATAGAACACTGTAAATATAGGGACTTTGAACATGTATGGGCAAAGGCACCAATATCTGACGAAAAGCACATCTTATGTTCTGTGTATTTCTAACCTGAGTATGTGAAAAAAATCATTTGAACTTTTTTTTTCGAACCATAGAAACCATCCTATTATATTTAGAACCAGAAGTAAAGCTCACAATTACGGCGACTTCGAACCTATTTAACTAGGGTGACCATACGTCCTGGTTTCCCAGGACATGTCCTGGTTTTTTACTGACTACCCTGGTGTCCTGAGAAGTCGAAAAAAATGCTTGATTTGTCCTGCCTTTTCTCCTGTAAGCCTAAAATATTTATCTATATTAAGCCTACAGTTACGCAGTTACGACCGACCAGAATACGACAAACAGAGCTTAATACACTTGAATCTCTCAATTATAGTATCCGATGTCTTTTTTAATCCTTCAAAAGTGCCTCGTTAGTTCTCTTCTCAACTTCCTTTTCTTACATAGAAATTGAAAAGAGAAAGAACGTTCGTATGTACGTTGGATATGAATGAGGTGTAGTCCGTTTGCAATGGAATTTGACAGCCAAATAGATCCAACCGATTTCAGTTGTGGAACAAACTCTGACGCCGATATAAATGTCGATGAAACGAGCTTCTTGTCGGCTTAATTCGTCGTTCAAACCGAGACCTGAAGAATTTCATTTGCTCTCTGAGAAGACACATCGAGGGTTTGGTGACTCCAGTGGCGTTGCCAGAAATTTGGTTTGGAGGGGGTTTTTGATAATGTCATTTCAAACAATTTTGTTGAAAATATGAAGGCTACATGAATTCAACATGTAGGGATTTAAATGGACTGGGCCTGCTATATTTCTTCTTAGTGAAAAAAAAATTTAGGTGAAAACTATTTTTTTCTGCGCTATAAAATTGTTTGAAACAATCATTGCGCGTTGAGAACACAAAACCTATAACTAAATTATGGATGGATGGAACTGAAACTTGCGTTTCGACTTCATCTCATCAGAATCCGACACTAACTTGGTGGGCGGACTAAGCTAGCGCCGAATTGATGCTAGCTCCTGAAAATGGAATCACTCTTTGTGTTTTGAGTCCTTTTAATATCTGGGAATTATTTGTTTTATATCCAGTTCCCTTATTTTTTTTGTAAGCTTCAAAAACACCTTGAACGCAATGTGAATTTATTATTTAATTACCGCAGAAGAGATTTATCAAATACAGTAATTTCAGAATAGCTTGTTGTAAAGGTTTTCTACTACTATATTTCGATACTCTGAATATGTGGGATATTTATGTCTTTGACAAAGTTGTTTGAAATAGCACTTTCGAAAACTTTGCTGGAGATATTAAGTCTCGACCCAAATTTGGTTGAAGAGTAATTCTTGTCTATAATTACTTCTAGGAGGATTAACCGTCAAAATTATTCTATCAGCAGATGAACAGTTTTACGTTTTGAAATTCTTCAATGTTACTTAACATCGAAATTTGGCATTTTCAAATGAATGTGATCGTGACCGTTAAAAATTTATCGAGCATTAATTTTACTTTTCTTCATTAGTCAATCTCACAACTTGCAGTACTAGTACGTAGCACACAAAATTTTAGTACGCCATTCATTGCATCCTGCTAAGAGGCTATTCATATAGTTGATAATACAACAAAAATCCAATGCTCATAAAACCGATCCTGACCTGCTAGAGACAAAATTACATCAGCTTTCAACAAGTTTCTGAAATGTTATTCTTGTTGTTAACCATATTGAATTGTTGTCTAAACTCTACACAATCTAAAAAAATACATTTTCAGCAAATGTTGAAATGTATGTAAGTTTTCGGTAAACAAGCTTATGTTTTATATGCAATCAACCTATTCAAATTTAGATTCCCATTCAAAAAATTGTCTCTAATCCATATTTTGAAGCATCTTTCCAAAAATGAGCTCATAATAATTCAGACAGTTATTTTATTTTACATTGAAGTAATTTGACAACTATGGGATTTTGGCTAAGAGATAAGTTACAAGATCCCCTTCCCACAATTTTCCAAAAGTTCTCATGACAGTTCTCAATGTAGTGATCAGAGAATATTTTCCAAAAATATTTTGTAGAATATTAAATTAAATTCGTCAGCATCAATTTTTTTTTTCAATCCAATTAATTTTGGTTTGGGGGGGGGTTTAACCCCCTACCCCCCCCCCCTGGCTACGCCACTGGGTGACTCACCTTCTCGTTTGTTTTTGCTAGAAATTCGCGAACATGCTTCCAATCCTTGAAACGGTGAATGGCGAAACATCAATAGCTATCGTGGAATGACTTCATTGAGCGCTCTCTCGAGCTGGTGAACCTCTTCAGGATCAATACAAACAGTACCTAATCTACGATTAATATAGCTTCATGCCTGGACGCTTAACAGCGACTAACCTACCGAGTCTACCATCCTACATAAGAGGGAGTATGGAATCTCGTGCTCCAACTCAAGAGATGAAGATTGTCACGTACTTATTTTTACATCAGGAATAGCGGATGGAAGCTACTTGAGACCGTTGATGTTTCTGCTTTACTTCAATGACGTGTATTTAGTACTGAAAACTCCTCGCCGGTCCAGTACAGACCATTAGCTATTTTTCCAAAAATAGCATGAAACCTTCGCTGAATGTGGTGTAGCAAGAACTGGGGGTTTAATAATCCGAAAAAGTGCCCGGAGATTGAATTCTAATGGTAGACTCTCTGGCCTTCCATACCCTAGAACTTTTAAATTGCCGAAACCCTACGGAGAAGTCACAGTCGATTAAGAGGTAACGGGGAGAGGCAGTCCCCTTTCGACTGTCCTGGTTTTACATTTCTTATAAAAGAAATGTATAGAATTCGCTCAAACTTTCAAGATTTTTTCCGAGGCCCGGAGGGCCGAGTCTTATATACCAATCGACTCAGCTCGACGATTTGGGACAATGTCTGTGTGTGTGTGTGTGTCTGTGTGTGTGTGTGTATGTAACGGACAAATTCTCATTCGTGTTTCTCAGCAATGGCTGAACCGATCTTATCCAAACCAATTGTAAATGAAAGAACTAAAAAACAGTATGAACGCTATTAATTTGTTTTTGATTCTGATGTTTAGTTTCCAAGATATGAATGTTTGAATGTGTAAAAATGGCGTTTTTTGCAGTTTCTTGGAATTATTTGCCGAAGTTGACAATATAGATTAACAATTTATATGTTTTTAGATAGCTTTAACAAATACCTTTCGAACAAGCTATAGATTGTTGAAATCGGACTATTATCAAAAGAGATATTTAACATTAAATGCGGACGAAAGATTTTTATCATTTCCCATTGCCAGAAATATGACCAAAAACATGTAATCTATTTTTAACGCCAAAACGGCTTATTTTAGGTCAATAGTATCTTCGGAGAATTTAATGGAGGCAATATGCCCTTTCTTTTGGTATTGTGCTTTTGCTGATTAATCCCCCTATGAGTGAGATATTTTCACAAATTTTCTTGGAAGTGATTATATCGAAATGATGTCTTCAGCAAATTTGAAGCTCTTACTTTTGCGAATAACTTTACTGAAGACTTCAAATATCTATTTTGAATACTTTAAAAGTTATGGCTTCTTGTATGTGGATTACTGCGAACCTTCTGACTGCAATTTTTCTAACTCATGACCATCGGATCGATCTGAAACATATCGGAAAATGAAAAGCGAAATAAATGACTCCAAGCAATGGCGTTGCCAAGAGAAGGTTTTGGGGTTTAACACCATACAACGCACCCCCCCCCCCTCACACCCAAAAAAAATTGGATTGAAGTTGAAAATTTATTGATGCAGACTGATTCAATTCAATACTACAATAACAATTATCTGATCCGTACATTGATATCCTGTTGTTGTAAACATCATGAGGACTTTTAATAAATTGTCGGAATGGGGTCCTGATATGTAACTGATCTATTGGTCTTGATTTCACAGTTGTCTAATTGCATCAATATCAAAATCCTGCCTGAAAACATTCCAATAGAAAATTCCAGAGTTCTGTAATCAATCATAATCCTCAGATTTCTTTTCAAATTGAGCTCGTTTTTGTAGAGATGTACTGTAATAAGGGTCTTTATTTAATAGGAAGCGAAGTTAAAATTGATTTAATGTCTATGAAACATAGAACAGCTCACCAAAAAAATGCATAACTTTCAACATTTGCTAAAATGTTTTTGCCTTTCTCATTCACTCTAAAATTCGTCAATCTAATCCCGACCGGGAGGGCCGAGTATCATATGCCAATCGACTCAGTTCGTCGAGATCGGAAAATGTCTGTGTGTGTATGTATGTGTGTGTATGTGTGTGTGTGTGTTTTTAGATTCCTTAGAACGATTGAAAGCGACAATAGTTTGATTTTTCGCAAAATGGCAACGCTGAACATTTCATAAAAATCGTTACAAAATTCCTTTTGTAAAAAAAGTGCATTAAAATGAAATCCTACGTACGACGCTGGAGAAAGCAATTTCGAAAACACAATGAAAATTTTAGAACGATGAAAAAATATTTGTTTGAGTTTTATTTTCGGTCACCGCAAAAATGGGGTTTAGACAAAAACACAATTAAAGCTCAGGGTATACAGAACAAGCGCTGCGGCAAAATTGAAAATTTGTGTATTCATATGTTATTGCCGCCTTTCATATTTGGACATATAACTTTTAAGATCCTAATGCATATTTTATGCACATGAATAAAAATTAGATCCTTTTAAAAATTCCACTTTTGTTAATAAGGGTGTGAATATTACAAAGTACTTGTAAATATTATCAAAGACTTAGGCGTTAGGATTAGTGATAATGACTCCAATCAAAATCCTTTTTTCAACTACTAACTATTGTGAGTCGAAATATGGCGCTCACCACGAGGTCACTTTCAGAAAAGGTCGATATAGAAATGCAGTTTCAGTTCTAGAGGCCCACCACTGTCCCATGTCAGTGGCAGATCCAGGGGCAAGGGTTCTGGGGTCCGGACCCCCTCCGAAATTTTTTAATTGTTGATAAATTTTAAATTAGTTTAAATTTTATATTAGTTTTAAGACTCAAAATCATACCAAACCAAATTTGATCACCAAAACTGATACTCATTAAATAAGGTTATTACGTATTACGAAATGTACAATATTCATTCCAAAATATAAATTTCAGACCCGTCCCGAAAAAAAAATACTGGATCCGTCCTGTCCCCATGTAGTATGTGTTATCAAAAACATCGCGAAACATCATGTTGTAAATATTCTCAATCGTTATAATATCCTAAGAGAGTGTTAAGTGTTATAAGAAATGTCTCATCACACTGTTAGGTGGATTAAACTCGTTTTTTACTCGTCTGATATGGTCACCCTAATTTAACTACCAGTCCCAGACGAAACAATACAATACAATTTTTGACAAAATGTCGCAATTTGGACTTTACCGAGTAAATATCGTAAAAAATAAATAAAACACATATTTCGATCGCTTATTCAAAAAAATTGTTTCCTCGGTTTATCTGTGAATGCACCACTACCTCCATAATGAAAAAATTAAGCATTCAATAATTGAACAAATTGATTTTAAAATTAGGACCGACCATCTTCGACTCCGATGAAAATTTACACGGTTCACCGGCATGGATGAATGTGATTCTAAATGCCATTTCAAATCAAAGTTCTTTTAAATTACATGTTTTAAAATGCTATTGGTTTCGAGAAATTTAGAATTTTGTTTCAACAATTTTCACGAAGTTCTTCACGTTTCTTCATCAATATTTATCTTTTTAAACACACACAAAAAATCAATTAAATTGAAGGAAGAAAGTTTAGAAAAGCTTGGAATAGGGTCATCTGAGCAAGCTTAGAATTTCCCTGTGATTTAACCTTTTGTTTACTACACGCAGGAGCCAGGATATTTTGGCACTAAATGCGAATCGCCTGAGTCTGCGGCATGTCCGGACAAGCGTAAAGTCACTTGGTGACTTATGCTGTCTGCACCGATAAAAAGTTAAGTCACGGAAAATTTCCACACTAAGTTTCCAATGGTGAAGAAAGTTTTACAATCGATTAGGTACTAACTGACATATAACCGGCCGAACCAAGCGTTCCCACTTTTTTGACCTACTTAGTGTTCCGAGTGTTAACGATGTTATATGTCAACGCATGCTTTATTATTTTGGTAAATAACATTCTATGCTTCAAGCTGTCATATAAGCACTCGTATATTATTTTCAGAAACATTTATATAACTAACTATTTAACCCTTTCATGCCCAACTTTTTGCTAGTGCATGTAGGGTTTCAAAACAATTTTTCCTTGAAAACGGTGGGGTCAAGAAACACGAAAATTCTATTTTCATAAAGATAGGTGCTTCCATGGCAGTGCTAGAAGCTGGTCCATTTTTACCTTCTAATGCTCAATACAATTCTCTTAGAATAGTCCAATTACGTAGAAAACGTAGCCAACGACAGTCTAAATTGATAAGTTTTATCAGTTTTCAATAATATTGCACCATAACAAAGATATATGAAAAAATTATTTTCCGTCGTCAACGTAAACTGTCCCTGGCAGCACTTCTCCATCGGAATCCAATCAGACTAATTGCAATAACTTCGGTTCTAGAGCTGATCCTTGTAACTGTTAATACTCAAATTAAAAGCAATAATCACATTAGGGACCATCCATAAATGACGTAGCATTATATGGTTGAAGAAGGAGTGTTGCATTTTGTGACTGACGATGGGGGGTAGGGGGTCATGTCATGCTACGTAGCTTTTTTAAAGGGGAACAGGGGTTGACCTGAAGTCACGACCACCTTACCCGTTTCATCTAACTAACATCGTTCTTTATATTTTTTTTTAATTGTTCAAGGGGACAAGAAGGGGGGGGTTACCGTCAAGCTACGTAATTACCTGGGGGAGGTATTTAGAGGTTTATGACGAAATGCTACGATGGGGGAGGGGGGGTGTTAAAAATCACTCAAATAACGCTACGTCATGCATGGATGATCCCTTAATGAGCCTTACTTGTTTTTGTGAGCAAATCTCGTCTCAATCAAAAGTTGTAGCTGTTTAAAAAAGTTGTCGTCCACAAACAACATGGGCATGAATGGGTTAATATCCATCGCGCGTTGCTGCGACTTTCAACGAAATAGGAGGAAAGCACTATTTGTTCCGAAGTGCCATCTGGCGGGAAGATAATCCCCAACCAATAGAACACAAATACGCTTAACAAATGCCTACTTTGTAAATTTTTTTTATGATAATCGGTTATGCCGTTTGGGAGTCCATAAATCACGAACTACAAACATTGACTTTATTTTATAGGCTTTGACCGTCATTCGCCTATCAAAGTTTCGTCTATTTCAAGTCGGAAGGCATTGCGCGAGGTGCGCATCAGGTCCCGGGGTGATCATGGTATTCCACTCTCTAAAAAAATGTCTGCGAACATGTTAGCGTTTTTTTAAGAATGCCAGTAGTTTCTCCTCTCGTGACGGGTCATTTCCAAGAGTATCCTTTATGGATGATGATATATCGTGTTGTAGACGAATGTCCTCGTAGACGGAGCAGTTGACGAGTATATGTTCGACTGTCAACCTGCTGTTGCATGTGGAACATAAATAGTGGTGGATTTACTCGTGAGATAGTGTGGGCGTGGGTGATTCTGGTGTGCCCTACACGGAGTCGCGAGAGTACCCTTTGCTCTATTCTGCTCTTCCTGTCTTCCCATCTTTGAAGAGATCCCTTGATTTTCTGTGGGTGTCCCCGCAGGTTCCTCCAGTGGTCGATGAAGTGATTGGAGGCTTTCTTCTTGAACGGTTTAATGATATCATTTACCGGAACTTCTCGGGTAACTATTGACCTCGGTTCTCCGACCGATAGAGGCCAGATGGTCAGTGGTCTCGTTGCCCTTGATTCCACAATGGCCCGGAACCCAGCAAATCGTAGTGAGAATATCACAGATATTTTCGATTTCCAAGATGATCGAGAGGGAGTTGGAAAAAATCACCTTCGGATTTTCTACGTATGGTGACGGGGATCGCGCCTGCTTCTGCGGAGAATACCGAGCATTCTGGAGGCAGACGTAGAGCTAATCCTTCACAGATACCGTTTACTCCTATTCCAACTTCTTCTTCCAGCTTTGATCTGTCAGTGAAGATTTTGTGGTGATTGTGGTATTTGCGGTTGACCAATTGCAAAAACTTTGCTTGCGTTGCGCTTGCTTACGTCCTTTTTTACGATACGTATAAGTTTGGTGTCCACGTTTGGGCAGCGATTGTTCCAGGGGCGATTCCTGGCCCTACGCATGCTGGCAATTGCAGGAAGTTGAGTATTAGTGAATTCTTAGTAGATATGCTTAGCTATATCTAATATTTGACATTCCCCATGTCGTTTTGTCGAGGAAACTCAGTACTCGTTTCACAAAGTTGATCGCTACCGCCCATCGACATGGTAAAATACCTGCCTCCATGCAGGCAAACTGCCGGAGGTCGAGGTAGTTACCCTTCTCCAGATAGGTCACAAGGCGCTGATTTGCTAGTCTCTCAATCGTTTTAGCTATACAGCTAATCAAATTTATAAGTCGGAAGTCGCTGGGCTCCTCTCTTCCGCTACTTTTTTGGGAAAAGGAATTACCAGCGCCAAGCTTCTGGTAAGTCTCCACCTTCCCAGACTATGTGCAAGCTTTCTAGTAAGGCTCTTTTCGCCCTTGGTAGGAGGTGTCTGAGTATTCCCAAGTAACAATTGAAGTTTTATAGCATGCTACAAGTGCAATATAAGTTTTACGAGTGGCTATAAAACTACCATAAAACCTAAATTGTTACTAGGGTTGGGTAGCCCACTTAGTCGGGTCCAGCCGATTTCCCGCGTGTCGCGCTTAGTGCAGTTCCATTCCAGAAAAAGGTTGATTGTACGGTGCACTACAGTCGAGTCCGAATCTCGTAGGGTGTGCTTCTATGCCGGCCTTCCACCTCCTAAAGGATGCCGGTAGAGATTCGTCAGATAATAGCTCCTGAAAATATGTCCCGATCTGGTTTGCTATTTAAGTAGAGTCCACAAGTAGTCATTCCATGGACATTAAGAGAAAATCCAGTATGTCGCGTTTACCGCTAACTGCATTGACCCTTCTCTTCAGTTCCTTGGTAGAGGAAGTCGGATTAATGCCATCGAGGAACTCTCCCCAGCTTGCTGCTTCAGCTTCCTCAATCGCCTTTCTTCCGTGGTTCCTAAGCCTTCGGTAGTTGGCTGCGCGTTCCTATCATAGTTGATGTTCTTGTGGGGTTCTTCGAAAAAGTCTGAGGGCTTTTCTTCGGGCTTTCAGAACAGCTGCGACCTCGTCGCTCCGCCAGTGGATTGCTCTTCCCGGGGAGGCTCCGCTAGTTCGGGGGATGCTTGTGGAGGCGGCATGAACAATATGTTTTGCAATGACCTCAGACGTGTGAGTCTCGTTAAATTCGAGAGCTGTTCCGATTGCATCTTCGTATGCCTCTCAGTCGGTTCGCTCGTACAGCCATCGCCTTTGTCGTGTCGGGCGACTGGCGTTGGTGATCCATATAGGGAAGTGATCACTACCTCCTTTGTCGAGATCCAACGCCCAACCACAGGTATTGGCAAAAGAGCTGGAGCTTTTCAAACTCCAGAAATAAATTAAAAATATGTTTTAACCCTTGAATGTTATTAAGTATTGTAAAATCATATTTAGTAGTTTCCATCTGTTTGACGAAATGAATATATATATATATATATATATATATATATATATATATATATATATATATATATATATATATATATATATATATATATATATATATATATATATATATATATATATATATATATATATATATATATATGAATATAGAACAAATAAATCAATAAAAAACTAAATAGGGGAACCCAGGGCTATTAAGACCGTGGCATAGTGGTTTTTTTTTGGTCAAAAACGTTCGAAAAATTATACACGCGAATACGGTAAAGCGTACAGCAATGATGTCTTCTGGAATGTTTTATGATGATACAAGACCTTTATTTTGACGCTATAGCTATAGTAATTAATCCCCCTTCTTGAAGTGAGATATTTGCTACATTTTTTTCAAAGTATGAAAAACAGTATAAAGTAATCTGAAGTGTCAAAGAACTTGTTTTTGCGAACATCTTTACTGAAGACCAATCGTCAATACACTCACAATACACTCACGGTTATTGGCCGTTGCTTGGCAAATTGCTTCTTAAAAGCTTTCATTTAACATAACTTCTTAAATATCGTAGATAAAGCTTCAGCATGTTCAAGAAAGTTATCTTTACAGAAGAGAGTATTGGTCGATCTCTTGCAACTTAGAAGTTATTGGGTATCCTTCGGCAAAATTGGTAATAGTTTTAAAAGCACTAACTTTTGAATGTGCAAAAAACGAGCAGTCAGCTCTAGTTGACTTGATGGGAATCTTTTGGAAAATGATTGGAAATTAACAAGAATATTGGAAATTATCATAAATTCAAAAATGTGTGCCAGAAACAATCCTAACAAAACTGGCGTTCCATTGCCCAAAATATGATGGAAGGGATCATGGTAAAAAACGGATGGTTTATTAAAGCAGTGATGCCAAAATACTTGAATTAAGAATTTGAAGAGAATTGGGTTCTCAAGAAACATTTGCTACCAATTTCAGTCCGCAAGAGCAGATGGCCTGCCGAATGAAATATTTGGAGACGAACTTCGACATTTTCTTCTTCTTAAATTTGTCGTCCACATAGAACTTGCTCTTGCCGGTGAAAAACTCCAACCCCGGAATTTGCTTAAAATCGGCTTTTATATACGTTTCGTCGTCCATCACACAGCAGCCATATTTTGTCAGCATCTTCTCGTAGAGCTTGCGTGCCCGAGTTTTAGCCGTCGATTGTTGCCGCTCATCGCGGTTTGGGAAGTTCTTGTTTGTATGTAGTCCAGCTCTCTTCTTTGCATTCTGGACGTAGCTCTGCGACATGCCGATCTTTTTAGCCAAATCACGGCTTGAGACGTTGGGAATTGCTTTGATCATCCGCTTCACTTTCCCTCCGTCTTTTTGTTCTCCGGTTCCGGTTTTCTTCCAGCTCCTTTGCCGTGGTCCAACTTCAACCGCTCCTGGAACCGCTTCAACACTCTCGAGACGGTTGAATGGTGAATGTTCAACATTTTTCCCAACTGCCGGTGCGACAGGTCAGGAAATTCCAGGTGTTTGGAAAGAATTTGTTCTCTCGACTGGCGTTGGTTCACCTCCATTTTCGTTGAATCGAAAAACACGACTTCGAGTTTGACAGCATGTAAACAATACACATCAATGAGAAAGTGTGCAAAATTTGGTTGATTTTTACCCAATGGTAAAAAAGTTATGCCCTGTTGAATGTGTCGCAATACTTCCGTGTTCGCCCTTTAATATAAATTACTAGAATTTAACACTTATCTGTACAACATATAAAATATCATTACAAATTATGAGTTTAGTCGAAATAATGAAAAACCGACTGTACGATTCCTGTACTCAAAATGACGGAATATGCTAGCAGAATTTGCTACCTACCTTCAATAGAATTTCTTCGTAAGCTGGAAAAGAGACGCGCAAGATAATGGGTAGTCATCCTTGGGATTAGTACTCAACTGAGAAGCCTCGACAAGTTAACATCTTCGTGAAAATCTATCAGTAGTTTTCAAACAGTGTATTGAATACATTGACTTATTTTTAAGAAGATTGTGACAAGGGTAGCGAAAAAACTGCTGTATTCGTTACGAAAGATGGCTGCTTTTGGTGGCTTTCTTAGTTGAACCTTAATTAAGTTTTGCAGATTCTGTCCATAGTTTGGAATCAAGTGATACTAGATTCACGTATCAACCAGTGTTAAAATTATCTGAACGTTCACCTTTCTCAATAATGAAATAAATTACATTGGTACTTCACAGTGTATATACTTTTTATTATTTATCAATTATCAACATAACGCGTGTGTATGTGTCTTTTTTTGTTGTTGTTTTCCTGCACCCTCAAACGCTATCCACACTTTATATTCAATAATAACTACTTCTATACAGTTTGACTAGGCTTCACAGTACTCTTAAATGATATAGTAATCTATACTTTTTTCCAGTCCAGAAATATGTCATTTCATATTACCATAACCTTTAGCATAAACGATTCAGATTACCACACTGAGTTACGTTGTTTAATAATCTAGTTATTTTGTTCCAACAGCTGACGAAATACACGTTCGATACATATTGATGTGGGCTGTTTATTTTGTTTCTTTTCGCTTCGTAAA
>NW_026683422.1:0-54000 GCF_030247195.1 Topomyia yanbarensis | reverse complement strand
AAAGGCAAAGATGGGGTATGTCAGTATTGCAAAATGGCTAGTGCTCCAACTTCTCAGGAGAGAGTTTTTTATTAACCCATTCATGCCCATGTTGTTTGTGGACAACACCGTTTTAAAATAGCTATAACTTTTGATTGAGGCAAGTATTGCTCACAAAAACAAGTAAGGCTAATAAATATGACTATTGCCTTTCATTTGAGCCATAACAGTTACAAAGATCAGCTCTAGAACTGAAGTTATTGCGAATAGTCTGATTGGATTCCGATGGAGCAGTGCTGCCAGTGACAGTTATCGTTGACGACGGAAAAATAATTTTTCATATATCTTCGTTATGTACCAATATAATTGAAAACTGATAAAACTTATCAATTTGGACTGTCTTTGGCTACGTTTTCCACACAAGAAGGAATATTGTAACTATTCTAGGAGAATTGTATTGAGCATTGGAAGGTAAAAATAGAGCAGCTTCTAGCACTGCGAGGGAAGCACCTATCTTTATGAAAAAAGGCTTTTCGTGTTTCTTGACCCTACTTTTCTCCAAGAAAAATAGTTTTGAAACCTTACATACACTAGAAAAAAGATGGGCATGAAAGGGTTAAGTAATAGGCAATAAATAGGCAGTTGAATATCGACCATTTTTGATATTTCTAATACACAAGAGAGTCTTGGTATCAAAATAATTTTTTTACTTCTCATGAAATAATTAATAATAAGATAACCATTTGCATAATTTGCATGAAAAACCGACTTAATCCATTGCGAGGAGACATTTATTGCACATATCACTTTTGGATTATTCATTAGTTTGCAGAACTCATGCGAAGTAGACATTCAACTATAGTTGTGATGAAATCAGTATTTAGTCCTGCACGAATAAAATCTCGAATATCCTGAATAAATTATAAAAAAGTCAATGAAACAAAGGAAATTAATTTTTACATTTTAACGATATTTAATTAGCTAGAGATTACTGGGTAGGGAAAGTAATGAAAATTTAGGGACATAGTACACAAGTGAGAGCAAGGATTTGAAGTACACACCCAGGTTTTTTATACGCGGGGTTACGTACCGCGCAAAAAAAAAATCTACATAAAAAACCGCGTTAATTGGAAAATCAGCGTAAAAAAAACGCGTTAATTTAAAAATCCGCGTTAACCGCAAAATCCCCGTAAAAGAAAAACGCGTTAATTGGAAAATCGGCGTAAAAAAACCGCGTTGATTCGAAAATCCGCGAAACCCTCAGTAAAAGACTTTTTTGGATATTTTTGGAAGTTTTTTTTTGCGCGGATATCGCAAAAATCCTTTTGAATGCAAAGTCAAAATGAATGCAAAAATACCCATATTGCATGGGTTATAGCGATTTTTGCTAAACCGGAAGTTGCAATCTTGAATTTCAAAATGGCGCTAAAAATCAATTTCTGGCACCTACTTGTCAAAACCATTCCGAAAATACCCATATTGCATGCATTATAGCGAATTTCACTAAACCGGACGCCGCCACATTGGATTTCAAAATGGCGTCAAAAATCAATTTCTGGCATCTTCTCGTCAAGACCATTCCGAAACTATTCATACTGTTGAGGGCCGTAAGGAATCTTCCAGACCCATCTCTTCCATCTCTCCGAAATTCTTCTAAGTCTTTTGTATTCAAAAGGACATAGAATATTTTTGTGAATATGTCCTTAGCTGAGGGTTTTCTTTTACACGGATTTTGGAATTAATGCCTTTTTTGCGCGGATTTTCGAATAAACGTGGTTTTTTACGCGGATTTTCCAAAAAACGCGGTTTTTTTTACCTTTCTTATAAAATAAATGTATAGAATTCGCTCATACTTTCAAGATGTTTTCCGAGGCCCGTAGGGCCGATTCTTATATACCAATCAACTCAGCTCGACGATTTGGGACAATATCTGTGTGTATGTAACGGACAAACTCTCATTCGAGTTTCTCAGTAATGGCTGAACCGATCTTATCCAAACCAATTGCAAATGAAAGGCCCAGACAGAACGCTATTAAATGGTTTTTGATACTGATGTTTAAATTTTAAGATTTAAATGCTTGAATGTGTAAAAATGACGCCTTTTGCCTTTTTTTCAAAAATTTTCTGCCGAAATTGACGACATTGATAAACACATCTTTAGACAGCTTATACCTTTCGAACGAGCTATAGATTGTTGAAATCGGGTTATTATCAAAAGAGATATTTAACATTAAATACGGACGAAAGATTTGTATCATTCCCGATAGTTAAAAATTAGACCAAAATAATGCCATCTATTATTAACGCCAAAACGTCTAATTTTAGATCAACATTATCTTCGGAGAATTTAATGGATGCAATATTCCCTTTCTTTTGGTATTGTGATATTTCATAAAATTTTCTTGGAAGTGATTATATTGAAATGATGCCTTCAGCAAATTTGTAGCTCTTACTTTTGCGAATAACATTACTGAAGACATCAAATATCTATTTGAACATTTTAAAAGTTATGGATCGTTGTTTGTGAATTATTCTTTGTCGCCTATTTATTTTTCAATATAGTAATAATCCATTATCGGGGCAAAAATGTTCATTTGCGCAAACATTATGAGTGCAAATTTTCTAACTTATAACCACCGGATCGATCTGAAACATATCTCGGAAAATGAAAAACGATATAAATAACTCCAAGTAACGGCGTAACAAAGAGGAGGCTTTGGGGTTCAAATCAACCACCCTCCCAACCACCCAAAAAAATAATTGGAATAAAGAGAAAAATTTATTGATCCTGACTGACATTCAATATTACGATAATAATTATCAAATTAGTATAAAGATAACCGTTTAAACATCATGAGAAATTTAGAAAAGTTGTGGGAATGGGATCCTGACCTGTAAGTGACCTATTGGTCTTGATCTCACAGTTGTCTAATCGCATCAATATCAAATACCTGCATGAAAACATTTCAATAGAAACTCGTCCCAGAATTCTGAAATCAATCATTATCCTCAGATTTCCTATCGTATTGAGCTCACTTTTGAAGGGATGTCATGTAATATGGATTAGGGTCTTTTTAATAGCAATCGAAGTTGGAATTGATTTAATGTCTATGAAACACCGAAATGGTCATAGCTTTCAACATTTGCTAACATGCTATTATTTTGGAAATGCGTAGAGTTGAGACGAAAACGTAATATGATTAATAACGACGATAACACTTTCCGAAAGTAGAGAGATATTTATGCAAAATGGCGTTTACCGTTCGACTCTATGCAGGTCCTGATCGATTTCAATGAGCATTTGATTTTTGTTGTATTATCAATTTATATGAATAGGTAAAATAAAAGTTAGAACCGCCAATTTCGTAGGTTTAGTATCTTCGATGAATTTTACAAACGTTAAACAGCACATCATCAGATAAAATAATTTTGGCGTTATATCCTCCTAGAAGTAGTTATGGAGAAGTTACTGTTCAAACAAATTTAATTCTTGAGGAACGTGCATAGCGTAGTTGGTAAATCGATTGTCTTGTACGCAGCTCACCTGGGTTCGATTCTCAACCCCGCACACAGGATTAGAGATTTTTCCAAAAGAGATTTCTCTAACTCGAAAAGAGGCGATTGACCCTAAGGTTAAAAGCTCTATAATCAAAATTTTAAAAAAATGATTAAAGACTTAAGGCCTTCAGTAAAATCTTGGGGAGTGCTATTTACAAACCACTTTGTTGAAGACGAGAAGGCTCCATGTGTTCAGGGTATCAACATACTTTGGGTTATTTGTATTTACCTTTAAAATAAATATTTATGATTTTACTGTTTATCATAAATCTCTTCTACTGTTTATAAACAATAAAGTTTACATTTTATTCAAAGCTTGAGTTTGTAAAGCTCACAATAGAAAGTTATTTTGGAATAAAGAGCGAACACGAAATAATTGCGACACTTTCAACAGGGTATAACTTTTTTACTATTGGGTAAAAATCAACCAAATTTTGCACACTTTCTTATTGATGTGTATTGTTTACATGCTGTCAAACTCGAAGTCGTGTTTTTCGATTGAACGAAAATGGAGGTGAACCAACGCGAGTCGAGAGAACAAATTCTTTCCAAACATCTGGAATTTCCTGACCTATCGCACCGGCAGTTGGGAAAAATGTTGAACATTCACCATTCAACCGTCTCCAGAGTGTTGAAGCGGTTCCAGGAGCGGTTGACGTTGGACCACGACAAAGGAGCTGGAAGAAAACCGGGACCGGAGAACAAAAAGGGAAAGGAGGGAAAGGTGAAGCGGATGATTAAAGCAAATCCCAACGTCTCAAGCCGTGATTTGGCTAAAAAAAAAGATCGGCGTGTCGCAGAGCTACGTCCAGAATGCAAAGAAGAGAGCTGGACTACATACATACAAGGTACAGAACTTCCCAAACCGCGATTAGCGGCAACAATCGACGGGTAAAACTCGGGCACGGAAGCTTTACGAGAAGATGCTAACAAAATATGGCTGCTGTGTGATGGACGACGAAACGTATATAAAAGCCGATTTTAAGCAAATTCCAGGGTTGGAGTTTTTCACCGGCAAGAGCAAGTTCTATGTGGACGACAAATTTAAGAAGAAGAAAATGTCGAAGTTCGCCTCCAAATATCTCATTCGGCAGGCCATCTACTCTTGCGGACTGAGGAGTGAGCCTTTCGTGACAAAGGGCACAGTAAATGGCGAGATCTACAAATCTGAGTGCCTCGAGAAGCGCCTTTTGCCGTTCTTGCAGCAGCACGACGAAGCTCCGCTATTTTGGCCAGATTTGGCATCATGCCACTATTCTAAAAGTGTCCTGGAGTGGTATGAGGCCAATTCAGTCCATTTTGTTCCAAAGGACATGAATCCGCCAAACTGTCCGGAGCTGTGCCCGGTGGAGCAGTACTGGGCAATGATGAAGCGGGAACTTCGGAAGAGCAAGAAGACAGTCAAAGACGAGAAGGACATGTTAAGAAAATGGAAAAAAAATACTGTGAAACTGGTACCGGATGACACTGTAAAGACTTTGATGGAGGGCATCAAGCGAAAATGCGTTCAATTTTACACTCAAGGCTCCATAGATTAACTTTTCTTTTGATTTTTGAAGTAAATATATGTATAAAACTACCCTAAAATTTTGGTTTGATTTTAAAGATAATAAGAAAATTGGCATGACATTTTCGGTGTCGCAATAATTTCGTGTTCGCCCTTTAAAATAGATTAAGGATCATTTCGTAAATATCATTTTAAAACTCGACATACTGCCTACACGTAGTCTCAACAAATTTGCTAAAGACACCAACTCTGTTACTATTTTTTGAGAAATATTACTCCATAATTTTAAAACTTTCAAGATGACGGTTTCGGAATATTGCCATTCGCACAGTAAGTTCGATTTTCACTAAACCCCCACCAAACCGAATTTCTGGCTACGCCGCTGACTCCAAGTAAGTAGAAACAAAGTCGTTCTACACTTGTCTACAATAAATTTCTTCAAGTACTGCTTATCTATTATAATACATTGAAAACCTGCTTTGATCAGCCCCCAATTTTATCAACCTCATATAAAAATATGTTTGTAGACGAACAAGACTGAATTCGAGTAAATAGTTTCTTGAGCATGTTTTCCTTATCTTAAAGATGCAAATATGCAACAATAAAAGATTAATTTTTTGAAAATTTGTGCAAGAGATTTGTGTTTCCTTTAAGAGAAATTTATATTAAATATTCAGAAACAGCTATCAGACTACACCAAGGAAGGGAAGAATATTTAACAGCTTCAGTTTATTATAAAGAAAGAAAAAAATATGTCACGATTTAGTCAATGTCCCCTTTTTGTCAGCCTAAAATACACCATGGGGCGGATTAAAACGGGTCTTTACTCTATTTATAATTCACTGTGACCCACATTGATAGGTACATCTCATTTTTTGAGAATATTTTTTCAATTACATCGATCTACACCAATTTTTTGATAGTTTTCAAGAGGTTATTTTATCGACTTCTTCCAAAATTTGGCGAATCTATTCCATCTCATTTTTTGAGAATATTTTTTCAATTACATCGATCTACACCAATTTTTTGATAGTTTTCAAGAGGTTATTTTATCGACTTCTTCCAAAATTTGGCGAATCTATTCCCATTCGTGCGATAGTTTATGTTACTAGGGCATCCTACATTATTTGATATATTTAACCTCTTCATGCCCATGTTGTTTGTGAACAACAACGTTTTCAAACAGCTATAACTTTTTATTGAGGTAAGATTTGCTCACAAAAATAAATAAGCCTAATAAATGTGACTATTGCCTTTCATTTGAGTATTAACATTTACAAGGATCAGCTCTAGAACTAAAGTTATTGCAATTAGTCTGATTGGATTCCGATGGAGCTGTGCTGCCAGGGACAGTTTACATTGACGACGGAAAATGAATTTTTCATGTATTATGTTTCAGTATTATTGAAAACTGATAAAACTTATCAATTTAGACTGTCTTTGGCTACTTTCCACGCAATTGGACTATTGTAAATATTGTAGGAGAATTGTATTGAGCATTGAAAGGTAAAAATTGAGCAGCTTCTAGTACTGCGAGGGAAGCATCTATCTTTATGAAAAAGGCTTTTCGTGTTTCTTGAATCTATTATTTTCAAGGAAAAATAGTTTTGAAACCCTACCTGTACTAGAAAAAAGTTGGACATGAAAGGGTTAAGGGTTAATATGTTGCAAATTGAGAAAATACAGGGATTTTCAACTTTTTCCCTATACAATATCACAAAAGCTTATTAAACAAACTTTCCCTAATAAGGTTGTGAAAATTATAAAGTATGAAATTTTTTAATTGCATTATTTTTTAATAAACGGAGTAGTGACCGTCGCTCCACAACGCAGTTTTTTTATGGCTTGCAGTGAGTACGGTCTCTCGAATTACTGTACTGAAAATTATGGAAATGAAGTTAGTTTTTAGAATTCTTTACAAATATAACCCACCGAAAATCGCGCCAATGCATATGAATGAGACCAGTTGGTGCCCTAAGACGATTTCGCAAGATTTTCAGAGCAATTCTCAACCCCACACCCAGTGCACTAACGTAAGTGACGGAAGGTTATCGAAAAGTAGCGCGAAAAAGAAAATTTCAGTAATGACGATGATTTTCCCAAACGGGTTTCCAAAGTTTTTTATTTGTTCCTTGTAATTAGGATTAGCGATAATAATTCAAATCAAAGATACTACTGGGAAGTCACTTTTAGAAAAAGGCTATATCGAAGATAAATTTCAACTATGCACGCATGCACTTCACAGGTAGTGTGATATCAAGAGCTGCAATTCCATTTCTTAGTTCTCAGTCGCGTTGGTAATTTGAGTAAATGCTATTGAGAGTAAAAAATGTTTTTTTTGGCTCAGCGCAACGTATATAACTCCTTTGGAAATGTTTAGTTTTCCCTATACAATGCATCGATTGCAAAATTTAGATATGTTATTAACACAGTATTGGCAATAATTCGTTTTTATATCTATTTTATGGGCCATTATTCCGCTTTTCCATTGATTTGGGTTGGCCTTTGAGATTTCTAGCACTGATGTTGTCCTATGCTGATTTGAGCGATTTTTTAAGTCCTGCCACTATCCCATGTGGTATGTGTTATCAAAAACATCGCGAAGCATCAAGCTCTAAATGTTCTTAACGATATAATATCCGAAGAGAGTGATAAGAGTTATAAGAAATGTCTTATCACACTGTTAGGTGGATTAAAAACGTTTTACGCGGAATCCGAGTAAAAAAACCTCGTAAAAAACCGCGCAAAAAAAACCACGTAATAAAACCTGGGTGTAGAGATCGGAAAACTAGAAGTGGCAGGGTCATTAGAACAGGCTTAATATCTTACGGACTTAACTTTTGTCTTCTGTTGAAGGGGGTCGAGCTTAGGCAGCATAACTACTAATCACTTTAGTTCACCAAAATGCCTCCTGGTAAAGACAGACTTCCTCTTTACCGTGAGAACGGGCATGCTGGTGGACTTGAGTGATTCGTAGTTATGCTGCCTAAGTTCGACCCCCCTCAACAGAAGACAAAAGTTAAGTCCGTAAGATATTAAGCCTGTTCTAATGACCTTGCTACTTCCAGTTTTCCGATTTGTATACTTCACACCATTGCTCTCACTTGAGTAGTATGTCTCTAAATTTTCATAACTTTCCATACCCATTAATCTCTAGCTAATTGAATGTCGTTAAAATGTAAAAAAGAAAATGTGACTACATATAGTCGAAATAAAAAAGGAAAACAAAACAAAGAAAATTAAAAACTTTTTAAAGGAAAAAATTAAATAAAGTTATCAAATTCATAAAACAAATCAATAAGCATAAGCATAAGCATAAGCATAAGAGATCGCCCGTAGTTGCTACTCCGTTATTGACCAGAACCAAATTAGGTTGCAAAATGTTCATTGGAACAACATGCTTGGGAATAACATGATGAGCCACATTGTACAATCTATTCTGATCCCTGCATGCTGATCAATACCGACGCCGGCCACGTCCGAATGCAGATCTTCTGGGAAAGGAAGGAATGTTAGTCCGATACATGTTGCTACTAGAGACCGAGGAATCCTCTGCATCTCCACATGTATCACGGGAAGGGGACAGTTGTTAGTAAGTGTGCCAATAGCATTATCATGTAATAATTGCTCTGGGCAGCCGGCTGCCGAGAATTCGGGAAATTTATCATTTGTTGTATTAATACGATTAGCAAAATAAGCAACTTGAACTCCGGATAGCGGCTATAAGGAGCTCTGCTTATATTGTTTAATAATATTCAATCACGCGACGAATTTTTCGTGGTTTCTATCGTGTCAGTGCTGATTTTACCCGGCGATCGCTTGAATAAAATGAGGAATCTTATACAGAATGTTCATCAGACTCTTCCATAGGTATCGCGGAGTTGGTGGTTTGGAAGGGAATAGGGTCTAGGATTCGCTCCAAGCAAGCGATGCGACCTGTAAAGCATAGTTTATTAGGTAGTAGTTCAGTTGGTTTTCAAGAAGTTCGCTCGAAAAATAAGATCTTGTTTAGTTTTTGGTTCTTTTAAAATCGGGGTAGCCGGCTACCGAGAGTATCCTATGTTTTCTAAACAAAAGCAATTTCACATCCACACAGCCGATCGTGGGAATATTGCCTAGAAAAGTCAATCTTATCTGCATAATGGGCCGGATCACTATTTATTGCGACAGTATTCTGACAAATTTCACTATTCCTTCTCGACGATATATTTATTGGGTAGAACACTACCGAGTGATAACACGTTATACAAAGAGTTATGATAGCTCTAGATGTTATAAATCAACGAAAGTATTTCCTATTTCTAATATCGGATTGTTTGTGAAATTTGTGAAATACACGTATACGTACGATTATATCGAACATTGATGAAAAATACAGAGGATCGTTAACCTGATGCACGGGCTTGTTACCAATAACCGAACTTGAAATTAGATTCATTAAAACAGACGCGGCGAATTTTCAGTACGTATTGACCCGCGATCATCGATACTAGTCAAATTAAAGTCTTATTGGAGCTGCTTTCCGAACAACTTTTACGGTATCATTTTCTCGGCTAGATCTGTTCGCACACTCTCATTCGGCTACTATCGGTAGAAGGCTGATAGCTCCCAGTCGTCGCCGGTCTAAGGACCAAATGTCATCAATAGACAGACTCGCGTGGAGGCATGAGATAGAATTGAAAGCTAACCAACGAAAATGACAGCAAAACGCTTATTCTTCGTGCTGACATAACTGAAGGCAATTGCCAACCGGTCCCCGATCCCTCTCGCGAATTGTAAATTCTCAAACCTTATACACGATTGAAGTCATCATTCCACTCAAATAAGGCCATGTGTTTTCCCTAAGCACATTGAATGCTATGTGGATCAGTTCCCCCGTTGGTAAAGCAAAGCCTAAACAAACATAGAAATTAGTTTGCTCAGTCCAAAGAAAAGTTGGCCGACCGGCAGAGACGTGTTCCCTTACAGCGCCATCACATCAACGAACACCCAAAATTTACATGCGACAAAATATCTGCAATCCTGAATATAAAAGAATCAAAACCTCTACTCATTTGCAATAAAATAAGAAAGTAAAAAAAAAACAGTTGAATATCCAAGACGGCTCATTTTCAAAGATAGCACCGCCGATGAAACACCCAATAAAAAAAATAGGTGACAAGGGACGCGGACGAAATTAGCTGAGCACCGACCGGCTGGTTTGCCACCTATTTTTCGGACGAAGAATTTTGGGGCGACACCTGGTAGTCGCTAGTCGCTGGTGAAACGCCAATTGTTTGAATATGTCATTTCTTCTTATTGCCATATTTTTTCACTTTTCGGATCGAATTTTTTTCTCTGAAAAACCATTTTGCACTATTTTTACAATGTACACTGTGTTTCTAGATGTTTTCTGTGCACTTTTATTGTCCTTGCATCGGGAATCGACGGCCCGTAATGCGAGGAACAGATATTTTTTCATTTGCCGGAATTCGATTTTCACAAACTGTCACCACTCGCGTCTGTCGAAAATATGCCGAAAATGCTTTTATAAGCCACTTTACTTTATATAATCATAGAATTGCACTGTTATTAACACTTTTGATAACCGGGAGGCAGTAAACTGTGCCGAAAATGATAAAAATTAACCGACTCGAAGGGAGCTCTACGAGAGTCAACCGCTCGCGACGAAGATACACACTCGAATCTCCCAAATTCATAAAACAAATCAATAAAATAACTAATTCAAATTAGTCAGCTCATTAAATCAACAATTAGAAAAGTTCAAAAAAACTTAATAGAATGAATTAATTTGAGTCAAATTAACAAATTGGATGAAATGAATAAAAAAATGACTGAACAGAATTAATAAAATATTACAATCATTCGAGTACTCAATAGTACTAACAAATTGAAATAAAATTTATTTTGCCAGATTGATCTCTTTCATATAAAAAATTATGTTGTCAAACATCGATGCTTAAAGATCGGATGAAGAAGTATACGAAAATTTTGTTCGGTGAACGAAAATGAAATCGTGTGACCAACGAAACATTCGTGATATATTAAAACATTCTAACGAAACATTTCGTTTTAATCGCGAAAAATTGTTCCGAAAAATTGTTACGATGAATTTAGTGCAATGTACAATACATATTTAAAAATCACGAAAATTTTCGTTTATCAAGTAGCCTTGTTTTTAGATCGTGAAATGAACGAAACCAACTACTTGCAATGTACGAAAATGCTTCGTTGCAAAAATGACGAATGGATTCGTGCATTATATAATAATTTTCGTTCTATTTACGAACTTATTTTATCAGTTTATTCGTTCTATTTACGAACTTATTTTATCTGTTTGTAACAGTAATCTCTAGCTAATTGAATATCAAAAAAAGAAAAGAGATAATGATTGTACAGGTGCAGACGAGTTACACAGCAAAGGTCGGTCAGCGAACTAGTAACAGCGTTGAAGGGATATCGTTGTCTAAAGAAATTTCAGCACTAATGATCTTTCCGTTGGGTGGCTGAGAGCCAAATGTCTCACAAAAACGGAAATCGGAATCAGGAGAAATTCCGCCGCAGGGAAGCTCTTAGCGCCAGCTGGCAGATAAATGCGAATGTGGTTGAAAAGAGATGTAAGGCATTATGGTTTGAAACTCTGGATCAGTTTTGGAGTAGCCCTGAGTAAGTCTGTTATACCACGGATGATGGACAGCAAATAAGAAGCAGCAACAATGGAATCGATTAACACAAAATAAAAAGGACAAGAGCACAACCTCTCCTGCAGTAATACCGAACGAAAGGAACAAGAGGTTTAAGTTTAGTTGGTGGACCTAAATACTACAAACCACTGCAGTACGAATTCGACACGACCACGAGGTGTCTGTTGAAGATTGAAGAGTGGTCTGTAAGACTCGGTCCTCCAGGCCTCGGAATTCAATCTTCAAAGTTTGAGGGTTTCTATACGTATCTTTTAGAAGAAGTGTCAAAACTCAAAACTCTCCCCTTGAGAATTTTTTGCACAAGGGGCTGGTCTAAATAGGTGTTTATACAAAGTATTTATAATATTTATATATCAATAAAGTCCCAGGTTCTCCAGGTCATATCTATTTCAGAGACACGTCTCCGCACTCTATTAGGTAGATCGATTAGATTTATCTAATTGCATATGACCATTTTATGCTCGCAATTACCTCCACTCGGTACATTACTCAATTAAGGGACTGAACACTGAAAGTCATTCGATGAAGAAAATAACAAAACAAATTTTTGTTTTCCTAATTAGTTGATTTCAACAGAAAAATGAATAACGTAACTAAATTTTCTCTTAATTTTGAGAGATTCTCAAATAATAGTTATTGAAAATTATTATTGATTTTGATTCAAGACGCACATCATACGAAATGACAGCAAGTAGCTAAGATGCACACCTTACTGAAATACATCAAGGTAGCGACAGCAACTATGTTCAAACACGCTGGGCATAACGGTTAAGCACGTAGGTAGTTGTCTCAGCTTGGAAAGCTTGTTTTATCCTGGACGCAACTACCTGAACCAGTACACAAAAAAAACAGAAATTCAACTGACCTCATTTTTGTTTTACCTAGTTTTTCTTTAAAAACATTTCAATAAAGGGATGATTTTTAGTGACATTTTTTTCAATACATGTGCACTGAAAATTGAAAGTATTGTCGAAAATTGTCAAAATCATTCTATTTCGGATTTAGTCGATTATATAGTAACATTTCAATTATTAACCAATGTAATATGTAATATGATAATTATTTTTCATCGTTTGAGATTCCAAACTAGATGTGGAATAAGTATGAAGTTTTTTTTGTAGTGCTGGATAGTGTTTGTGACTAAATAGAAAAAAAATATACCTTTATTCTAAAATTCAAATCAACCAATTTCCAACAATCCTTAAATACCTTTGGCTATTTCGTCTCATTTAAGATTGCAGTTTATAAAAAGATAACATTATGAGAAACATAACTCTGTATTATATTTACGTGTGAATTACTGACATACGGAATTTTTCAACAATTTAATTCCATACCTTTCATCCGTCGGTCGGTGAAACAAAACGTTTGAAAACATAGGATATGTTGTATTTTACGATGAAGCAGTTTAATTCAACAATGAGATTAGTTGAATTCTAGTCGTTTGTGTCTAGGCTGAAAAGGTAGTGTAACGGCATATGCAATTGTGTCTGGACTAAAACAAGCGTTAGAAGCTGAGACAAGCGTTTCAAGCTTTAGCTCATGTAGCTTTTCAAGTTTTGTGCTTTAGCTTTTTAAGTTTTGTGCTAGGATGAAACGTTCGTGTCCAGACTGAAACTGACAGCATCAAACCAACAACGTTGGATTATTGTTTGCAACAAAAATTTAGTTCGCCCAAATATTAACTAGACGAAACCAAAACCTCAACTAATTTTTTAGTTGAAATTGTGATGAATCGGTTTTCCGTGAAAAAATCTCATCTCCATTATGTTCCAATTAAGAGGAATTCTTCAGGAGTGGCACCCATAACCCGTTACATTCAATCGTTCCAATCGATGTAATCAATCGCTTTATGAATGGAGTGAACCATTTTTGTGACTGAGCTCTGTTTCGGTTTCAACACGAGTGGATCTTCTAGAGAGAAAAAAAAACTTCCCTGCTATCATCATCGCCATAAGCGACTAGAACGAGTTAAGAATAGAGAATGAAAATTGGTTTACTTTATTCAACTCCGTTTCGCCCGATGCCGCGGCTCCATTCTGGGAGTGAGACGTTGCCAATTGCCGATTTGATAATAGTATAAAAACATGCGAACAATGATGAAAGGCGAACGTGGTTGATTGGATTTGAGATTTCTATTGCCTCTTCTATTCTTCGAGTAATATCTCGACTGGCACATGTCTAACCTCGCTAGTCTAGTTGGATCAGACAGTTTTCCAATTTTTTTTTTTCAGGATCAATTTGCATTCTACGGTGACACTAAAACGCAGACATGGTGAAACATTTCTGCTTTAATTTGATGGCGGCGCTTGAATTCCGATGTGGAAGATATTAATCAAAAGTAAGTTTGGTTTATAGCAGGAGACGACGGACGATCCACGAGCTAGCGACGCAAACAAACTGAGACGACGAGTTGGTCGATTGGGTCAAGAATAGCCGCACTTGGATAAATGCTTCTGTTTCGGGAATAATTTATGCGTTCTGGGAAGCTTCAGCCAAATGACTGTAACGGGAAGCTAAAACAAGATAGCGAAGTGCAAGTAGTAAAAATCGAATAATTTCTGCAAATTACTTCTTTTATCTAGTGCTCATGGAAACCATATTTTAGCGGAAACGATGTTCTCATTTAGTATTCTATCGGACGATGAGTCTATATAAATGTTCGGCAACTCGGCAGCTGGAGAATATTGATATCGTGTTTCACGTCAATGTCAAATCTGTTAAGCTGTATTCTAAAAATTGTACTAATGAATGTAATTTTCACACTTTGCTAGCCAGTGTTCGTTCCCATCATGCATCGTTAACTTTTCCAGGCTGGAAACCTCCATCCAAACCTAATTATCTGCCACGAGCATTATACAGCGCGGATTTTCCCATCCAATAATGTTGGTGAATCTGACCTGCTCTGTAATCAAGTCGTTAGCATTTGGGATATTATGAAATTTGCATGCGTGCCTCGGTATGCAGATACTTTCCTGGTGGTCGTTTCAAATAATGGAATATGCAAATGTTCATTACAAAACGTAAATCGTTGCAAATCCCATCAGATCGGATACACACCTGCTTCGCAATCAATATACCTATAGACATACAGACCGAGCTGAATGTTAAAAGTTCAAAATCACGATGGATGCATTCCCATTTTGTCCCATCATACACTGACCTTCTCACTTTACCCGAGTTTATTCTCAAAATCAGAAAGATCATGGTGCAGTGAAATAACTGTTGTCGTTTCACTCACACTCACTACTAATACCTCAGCTTTATTTATAACTTACTTTTGCGTAGACCTCTCTCCACCCTGAGTATAGTCACAGATTCTGCAAATTGTCACCAGGTATGCCAGGATGTGTCGAAGCACAAAGCTCCTAAATAATTGGGTTTCGCTTCTAATGAATTTTTATCGTTCAAAGCGAAAAAAGTTGAAAAGGAAACCATGCATACCATTTGAATCAATTGGTTTTCACGAATGCATACAACAGACCAAATTTTCATTTTTATCGATTTGGCATACATTCGCGTTGGTCAGTTTAATTCATAATTTATGAGCTCCAATCACCATAAATTTTCTAATGCGAACTCGAAGATTGATACCAATAAGCGAGCTGAAAGAATGCCCTCTCACTAGTGCCCCATTCAACAGAGTTACGAATTCTGAATGAATGTTCTAATCACAGGCCAAAAACTGGAGCAAACAAGGTCGGAACGGGCGGCTGCAGATGACGTTGGCTCCAACGATTACCGCACGAATTCGGCTAAACCCATCTGAGCAGGCCGCGTATGCTTCGTGTTTTTCGCGTTGTGATTTTCCTGGTGATTGCACGAATCCATCGTTTTCATCATCTTTTGCCTGTTGCCTGCTACCTACCTACTACTCCAAGCCATGGAATGGGTATTCGTTGTTTAGTCTAAAAAAATAACCCATTCCATGTCTTCCATCAGTCAACACGTGTGTTAGTAGGTCTAGAAGATACGGAAAAGATCATTGCGAAACCCAGATGGCCTCAATTGAAATGGTTATTATGATTGCAATTTTTTTCCTGCTATTCTTCACTCTGATTGGAACGATTTCTGATTACTTTCCTGGATTCGGTTAGCACCTTAAGGCCAGAGGCACGAGCTAGCTTTGCACTCGCTTCTGCTGACGTTTGATATGAAAAATGATGGGTGTGTGCAATTTTCCAAAGAGGAAAAGTTCACTTGGAAACCATACCGGAACGTTCCGGTTAGTTTGGGAAGCTTAGTGCATATAAAAGTGATTGGAAAGTTTGTGTTTTATTAAGGGAACGATTGTTTGAACAATAGAACTGATCAAAATGCTAGAGTTGTATTTTAACACATTAAAAAATATATTAGTGTTTTTTTTATTTAAGCTAATTATTTATGAATTTTTTTGTGTTTCCAAAAAACTAGTTTATGCTAAAATATAGATGGTCTTCCATTCGAATGTTTAGTTGGGTTCCTGTGGTTAATTTTTTTGGTATTATTCTTATTTATAATTTGGGGTTTCGTGGATTAGACGTGATTTTCGTAATCTCTCTTCGCATGATAATGATATTTTATTGATGAGTGTACTATCGGATTTTTTTTCTAACAGAGTAGAGCGATTTATATTCATGATTTCATGATCTTAGTCACGATTTTCGAAATTTATATTCACGTTATAGTGGTTGGCAGTATCATGTTCAACATGAGATCCCATTATGTCATTCACCTCTGATACAGAAATCCTATCCCTACCTCCACGTGGCGCGTTACGAGCTGCCTTAGTGAAGATCGGGTAGCTTACCCCGATGGGATCTTTGCTGACAATAGAAGGGGAAACGGAAGAGTATCTTTTCTCCATGTTAGGAGCGGCTCTAAACAGCGTCTGTCCCGGAACGGGCGGCTAAAGAATAAATGGGGTGGCTCATCAGCTATATTCAAGATGACAACCTCAGCCCCATCACGAAGTTAGGTGTCGCAGTGCTGGTAAGTCGGCATACCGAATAAATAACCAAACAACCATGCAAAAAAAATCAAAAGGAATGTATTCATTCGTTTCCGAGCTTTACATCGAAGCTGTTCGTTTTCTCTCGCTGTGAGTGGTGTTATAACAAGTGCAAGTAGAGTGAAGGTCAGCGAGCGTTTTACGAAGCAATTCAGGGTGTATGTGCCTTGTAGGGCAGTGGAGATCGATGGGGTCGTCGCCGAACCGGGTCTTAAGTGCGAAAACCTGTTGAAGTACGGAGTTGGCTGCTTTAAGGACCCTTCACTTCAACAGGTGAAGATTCTGGAACGCAAGTAATTGTATTCCACAAAAACGAAGATGATAAGACAACTTATTCTCCGTCAGACTCGATTCGGGTGACTTTCTCCGGGTCTTCTCTTCCCAACTATGTTTATGGAGAAGGATCGCCTACCTGTTCGCCTGTTTGTACCGCGGGTAATGAACTGCAGCAACTGCAATTGGACCACACACCCACTTATTGTGGCAATAAGAAACGGTGCGGCAAATCCGAGGGAGAGCATGAGGATGACGTTTGCAGTGGAGAAACTGAAAAGTGCATTTACTACGGGGGCCCTCCGCATGCTCTTAAGTCATGCCCTGCGTACAAGCAGCGCGGGGATAAAATTAGGCGTTCCCTTAAGGATCGCTCTACTAGGTACTCTTATGCAGAAATGCTAAGGAATGCTTCGCCATCTGTCCCTTACGAAAATTTCTTTGCTCTTTTGGCTCGTGGTGAGCGGTGGTGACGATCCACAAGAGGGAACATCATTTGTTAACCAGGGTGAATCCAGGAAGAGGAGAAAACTAGCCTCCCCTAGACTGCCTTGTAAGGGTGCCAAGGTGTCTTCCTCAGAGAGTGCGCCAACTACATTTAATAAATCCAACGGAAGTGGTGCCCAAAAGCCGAAGCAAGTTGCTCCAGGACTTGGAAATTTTAATTCTAACAAGGAGTATCCACCACTTTCAGTGACACCAAAAACCCCAAGTGTCCCCTTTTTTCAAACAGATACTCAGTCCAGTAATTGACTAATGAAATTTTCTGACTTAGTGGACCTAATTTTCACAGCTTTCAATGTTACTAATCCTCTTAAAGGCATTCTGATACGTTTTCTCCCTATATTTTTGAAGCAGTTGACTGCTAAATGGCCCTTTCTTGTAGGGATCGTATTCTTCGATGGCTAAGTCATCAAACGAGGTCACTGATTCGATCACTGTCCTACAGTGGAATTGCAGAAATATCCTCCCGAATCCTTCAAATTTTTACTAAACAGCTTAAAATATGATGTTTTTGCATTATGTGAAACTTGGTTAACTTCCGATATCAATCTCAACTTCCACGACTTTAATATAATTTGTCTGGATCGAGAAAACCCTTATGGAGGAGTACTTTGGGAATTAAAAAGTGCTATTCTTTCAACCGAATTTACCTCCCTTCGACACCAGGAATTGAAATTGTCGCTTGTCAAGTTCTACATCTACATTCCTCCTAGAACCTCGGTAGGGCACCGAACTCTTTGTAATATCACGGAATCCTTACCGGCACCACGGCTAGTTTTAGGAGACTTTAACTCGCACGGTACGGTATGGGACTGTCTTCATGATGATAATAGATCAACATTAATCCAAGATCTTTGCGACAATTTCAACATGACCATCTTAAACATGGGAGAAATGACCCGGATTCCTACTCTATCAGCACGCGCAAGCGCGTTGGATCTATCGCTATACTCGACATCGCTACAGTTAGATTGCATGTGGAAGGTGATCCCTGATCCCCACGGTAGCAATCATATGCCTATCGTAATTTCAATTGCTAACGGTTCAAGACCATCGGAAACAATCAATGTCTCGTATGACCTCACACGCAACATTGATTGGAAGAGTTACGCGACCACGATATCCGCTAACATCGAATCGACTCAAGTACTTCCTCCGGAGGAAGAGTACAGGTTTTTGGCTGGCTTGATTCTCGATAGTGCAAATCAAGCTCAGACTAAACCAGTACCCGGCGTGAATACCCATGGACGGTCTCCCACCCCGTGGTGGGACAAAGAGTGCTCAGAGCTGTACCCGTAGAAGTTCACTGCATATAAGGCTTTGTGGGAAGACGGTTTACCAGCTAGCTATCAACAGTACGCGTCGTTAGAAAGGCGAATGAAGAGTTTAATGAAAACCAAAAAACGCAGTTATTGGCGCCGGTTCGTCGACGGGTTAACGAGAGAAACAGCGATGAGCACTCTTTGGGATACGGATCGACGTATGCGTAACCGAAACAGTACCAACGAGAATGTGGAATGTTCAAACCGCTGGATATTCGTTTTCGCCAAGAAGATTTGTCCGGACTCTGTTCCGGTACAAAAACGATACCGCGAACGAAACACCGTTTTCGATAGTGGAGTTCTCACTTGCTCTCTTATCAAGCAACAATAACGCCCCAGGGTTAGACAGAATTCAATTCAACTTATTGAAGAATCTGCCTGACACTGCAAAAAGGCGCTTGTTGAGCTTATTTAACAAGTTTCTTGAGGGTAAAATTATCCGTCATGATTGGAGGCAAGTGAAGGTCATCGTCATCCTAAAACCAGGAAAATCAGACTCCGACCACAACTCGTATCGACCGATTGCAATGCTGTCCTGTATTCGGAAGTTGTTTGAGAAAATGATCCTGTTTCGCCTCGACTATTGGGTCGAAGCAAATAGCTTACTGTCAGATACACAATTTGGCTTCCGCAAAGGCAAAGGGACGAACGATTGCGTTGCGTTGCTTTCTACAGAAATCCAAAATGGCCTGTGCTAACAAAGAGATGGCATCAGTCTTCTTGGATATTAAGGGGGCTTTTGACTCAGTTTCTATAATTATTCTGTCAGAGAAGCTGCACCAGCATGGTCTTTTACCGATTTTAAATAACTTTTTGCTAAACCTGTTGTCTGCAAAGCACATGCACTTTTCGCATGGCGATTTAACAACATCACGATTTAGCTACATGGGTCTTCCCCAGGGCTCATGTTTAAGTCCCCTACTCTGCAATTTTTACGTGAATGACATTGACGATTGTCTTGCCAATTCATACACGCTAAGGCAACTTGCAGACGATGCGGGGGGGGGGGGCTCTGCTACAGGGCCCAAAGCTGCCGATTTGCAAGGACCATTGCAAGATACTTTGGACAATTTGGACTCTCCAGCTGGGTATCGAGTTCTCCACGGAGAAAACTGAGTTTGGTTGTTTTTCTAGGAAGCGCGAGCCGGCGCAACTCCAGCTTCTTTTAATGGGTGCAACGATCAATCAGGTCTTCACATTTAAATATCTCGAGGTCTAGTTCGACTCTAAAGTTACCTGGGGATGTCACATTTGTGAATAGCCGAATATCAGCCAAAAGAGAATCACCCAGAGTAATGTGCACTTCTTACCTCTACGCCGGTCGGTGATTGAAAAGCGCCCCTTACACGCGCAATAAAAATATCATTACTAAGTAATGACATTACTAGAATTGTATGGAAATTCCGTCATTAGTCACCTTACACGATCATCAAAGGTGACATTACTGCTCAGCCATTACTAGCGCCTCGTGTACGGGGCCCTAAAGAGAAGAGGAAACGCTTGCTACCTGAATCAACCTGTCGCAGTGTTGCCAACCGTAGCTCTCACGATGAGTTACACAGTTAACAGGGTCACCAGCTGAATGCACGGTTCGATATACACTGAGAAATAAGAGCTCCCTCGATCCCACACAACATTAGGCATCTGAAACAGAAATACCAACAAAGGATCAATTTTCTCCGGACAATAACTGGAACATGGTGGGGTGCCCACCCAGGAGACCTGATCAGGTTGTACCAAAAAACGATATTGTCGGTGATGGAGTACGGGTGTTTCTGTTTCCGCTCCGCTGCGAACATACACTTCATCAAACTGGAGAGAATCCAGTATCGTTGCTTGCGCATTGCCTTAGGTAGCATGCAGTCGACCCATACGATGAGTCTCGAAGTGCTGGCGGGCGTTCTCTCGCTAAAAAATAGATTTTGCTAACTCTCATATCGATTGCTCATCCGATGCGACATTTTGAACCCGTTGGTGATTGAAAACTTCGAAAGACTCGTCGAGCTTAATTCTCAAACCCGATTTATGCCCTTGTACTTCGACTACATGGCACAGAGCATCAATCCTTCTTCGTACAATCCCACCCGTGTCCGTTTCCTAGATACTTCTGATTCTACTGTGTTCTTCGACACATCCATGAAGGAAGAGATTCGTGAAATCCCGGATTATATACGCCCGCAAGTGACCCCTAATATCTTTTATAATAAATTCCGAGAAGTCGACTGCGACAAAATGTTTTACACCGACGGATCAAATCTCGATGGGTCCACTTGCTTCGGTATTTTCAATAATAGTATCACCGCTTACTTCAAGTTCAATGATCCCGCTTCAGTTTACGTCGCAGAATTAGCTACTCTTCAGTACACCCTTGGTATCAGCGAGACTCTGCCCACAGATCACTTATTCATTATATCGGACAGCCTCAGCTCTATCGAGGCTCTTCGTGCGGTGAAGCCTATAACGTGTTTTCTGGGGAAGATACGGCAGTCTCTGCACAAGTTATCTGAAAAAATCTTACCAGGTTACCGTTGTTTGGGTCTCCTCTCATTCCTCTATTCCGGGTAATGAAAACTCCGACTCTTTAGCAAAGGTGGGCGCATTAGAAGGTGACATCTACGAAAGACCAATTTGCTTCAACGAATTTTTCAATATTTGTCATCAGAGGACACTCGACACTTGGCAAAACTCGTGGAGCTATAGGGGACTTGGACGATGGTTACATTCGATTATACATCTTCGGTATCAACGAAGCCTTGGTTCAGGGAGGTGGATGTGGATCGGGATTTCATACGTGTAATGTCCCGGCTTATGTCCATCCACTACACATTGGATGCGCGTTTGCGGCGTATTGGGCTCACAGAGAGTAGTCGGTGCGCTTGTAATGAAGGTTATCACGACATCGATCACGTTGTCTGGGTATGCGCCGGGTATTGTGGCGCCAGATCAGAACTAAAGGATTCCCTCCGGGCCCGAGGTAGACCGCCTGATGTTCCAGTTCGGGATATCCTGGCAAGTCGCGATCTTCTCTTTATATCTTTCATCTACCTTTTTAATAAAATGACAAATACCCTAATCTAGCATATCCTTTATTTCTAGTTTTTAGAAGTTCCATGTCGTTCCTTTTGGAACCGACTAGAACGAGAGTGCCACTATGTGACTGCTGTCACATTACCACGCCTGCATAAAACGAATTCAAAGCGAGAGCAGGTCAATGGTCTGATTACTCTTGAAGGATTTTCCGCTGTCAACCCGATCCTAGGCATCTACCATCCTGAGGCTCTAACTCATGCCGCTGATCTTCTCTTGCCTAAAAGTTGCATGTTTTGTTCTTCTTTCCCTGTCATCTTGCCCGCCAACTCCCCCTGTACCTGATACAACTCCTGCTGCTGTTACAAAAAAACCAATTTGTATTACATTCCTAGTTTTAAGATAGCCTTGAGCCTTTTCATGAGAAAGTATCATTTCCCATCTGGTATATCTAAATGTATTCCTAGTCTTAAGATAGCTGTAAAAATTTGCTTGTAAAAAACTTTTGTTCAATCTTGTATATGCGAAGTGATGCGAAGTTCAATCCATGCGAAGTGATCAAGGCACGTGTAATCGACGTCCACGGATTTGAACAAAATTTAGAGGAATTGTTTACCTAAGGCCAATATATAAAAACCCAAATTTTTGTGACAATTGAACCACCCCTTGGGTCATGGAAGAACCCTCCCCCCCTCTTTTTTGACAAATTGCCAAAACCCGTGATTTTATTTTGATCATATCTCCGGTTCTATTTACTCTAGAATCAAACCACATAATGGCTTTTGAAGAAAATTGTTCAAGGAGTCTATAAAAAATATTATTTTTTGCCGACAGTGTTGCCAACTATGCAATTTTTTCAGTTAAATATTAAAAGTTAATTTTTCTCTCAATACGTATACTTTAATTTTGAAAATTTTAATGCCATCTCGTTCCTCAGACATTTTTACATAAAAAACACTTATCATCCCAATATAATATGAGCGCATCCTGAGATACACCGTTTTGAAGAGAAAAAACCGCAATTTCCCATATAAAATTTCAAGCGCACAACACTAAAAAACCAACTTGAGTATTCTGAGTTCAAACATAATTTTTCGTGAAGTAGACGATAAATGATGAAAAACTACGTATTTGGTTTGCTTCTAGCAGATCAGGGTCGATTTTTATGACAGTTTGAAGATTTTCTCAATTTTGGCCAATAAAAATGGATTTTTATATGAGAAAATCGGAGTTTTTCTCTTCAAAACGGTATATCTCAGGATGCGCTCATATTATATTGGGATGATAAGTGTTTTTTATGTAAAAATGTCTGTGGAACGCGATGGCATTAAAATTTTCAAAATTAAAATATACGTATTGAGATAAAAATTAACTTTTAATATTTAACTGAAAAAATTGCATAGTTGGAAACACTGTCGGCAAAAAATAATATTTTTTGTAGACTCCTTGAACAATTTTCTTCAAAAGCCATCTTGTGGTTTGATTCTAGAGTAAATAGAACCGGAGATATGATCAAAAGAAAATCAAGACTTTTGGCAATTTTCCAAAACAGGGGGTGCTCCCATGACCCGAGGGGTGGTTCAATTGACACAAAAATTTGGGTTTTTATATATTGGCCCTAGATGAACAAGTCCTCCAAATTTTGTTCAAATCCGTGAAGGTCGATTTCAAGTTTGCATCTTTTTTTGATCACTTCGCGTGGAATGACCCATATCGAATTGTATTTTTAGTTTAAGATAGTTGTAAAAAATGCTCCCCTCAAAATTAAAAAATATTTGTACATTATAATCTCTTAGTTTTAAGATATTCAAAATGTAAAGAAAATGAACTTGGCACCGCCAAGCAAACGCATTTGTGCCTATTAAATAAAACGAACTGAATAAAAGAAAGAGAATCTTCGTTTACTTCGCATTTGCAGTAATATGGGTGGGTAATGTTTGGAACATAACCAGAATATTGTAACGGCACTTGGATTGAGAATTCAAATCTAACGATTTGCACCGTAATCTATACTGGGTTTTATATACAATTTCTCGATTGCTCGCTCTGCCGCCTTCAAACAGCTAGCATCACCTAATTCTATGAATATTTTCAATTTTCAAAATTTGCAAGTGGAACTTATATGAAATGAGCGACAGTCAAACACAAACGAGCTTAGCACAAATATTTTGAAAGTCGGTTTTATTTGGTATTTTTACAAGTTTCCAACTATCAGAAATTAATATAACGGTTTTGGAGTACTCTCTTATCAGTAAAAATGCTCCACCTTCAACGTGACTTCAAATAATATTACAGACTGTAGTGAACTTATATATAAAATTTCACAAAACTTTTTGCCTTTCTCCTATAGAAAGGTTAGGCAATCCCTCTGAACATCGTCAACTTAATTCTGGCCAATTTTTTTTTGACTTACATAGGTTTTCTGTATTTTAACAGGGGCGTAGTTAGGAGGATACACCCCCCACATCACTCACCACCCTTCCCTAAACCGACCTTCCCTCATCATGTATCCCCCTACCCGAATAAAATTTTCTAGTTCCTCCAGAATACATTTTCCTAGTGGGTCTGAAAAACCAGTGACAAAATTGGTTTGAAATGATTTTGAGTTGAGAAACTAATTTAAAATTTCTTAACATTTCTTTCATTGCTTAATTTTTGGCGGGATCCAAACCCCCGAACCCTCCTCCTGGTTTCAAGTGTTTCAGCGTCGACACATAGCCACTCAAGTTCGTAACTGTCGATTCATTGTACGTATTTATAAATCACACTGAGTATGTAATAGACATTTTCACCATTATATTAAACCTAACCAGCCATGGAATCGTAGTTTGGATAAATGAGAAAGGCACAATTGCACCACTAGGTGGATTAAAACAGGTTTTTTTAGTTGATGCAACATATTGATAGCTTTGTCCGAAATAGGCTGTGAATTTTCGGTTTTTCTTGTTGCTTTCGAATAATTAAAAAAAAATGTTTCAGCTAAGAAAAGTTGGGTTTTATTGCTTCGTGTTCCAGTCGTCAGTAACCGACACCAACTAGCTGCCAGTTAGAAGATATATCCAAACTAACACCAAATTGAAGCCATTTTATTTCTTTGGAGAACAATTAAAGATTGCGGTTTCAGAATATTTTATATAACTCATACTTACTTAGAAATTGAATACAAATTGGTTCAAATTTCTTCGACTGATTCGTTAGTGCATTCGTTGTGCAGATTATCTGAGAAAATAATAAGCGGCGTGTCAACTGTTTTGTTTAGTCAGCAAAACAAACGTCTATGCGAAATTCTCCAAATCTCTAAACTTGAAGTCTTTCTTCTGGGACATTGTAATATACATTGCTTGCCGGCTCAATTATATTCTATTCCATTCTATTCTAACCCTTACACAGCCAGTATTGAAAAGCATTCTGGATAACACTGCAGTTATTCTGTAGTGCTTTTCTTGTCAATATTAATATGTGAAGCATATTTTCATATGTCGCAAATATTAAAACGGCCAGGCCTACTGTGCAGAGTAAGGAATTTTTGAAAACTCAATCGGCCCACCACTGATTAGATTCTTAGTCCCACTAAGGGTACTTGCACCAAATTTGAAGGAAATCGGAGAAGTCTATCTACCGGACCAACGTGTCTGAAGTTTGTATGGGATATTTTGACAATTTATATGGAGAAAAACCACTAACTCGCATTTTTGCCGCTAGATGGCACTGTATGCATCGTATTATCACTGTAAGTGAAAATAAGAAAGATAATTTAATTGTCTACAACTTTGTTGAAGACTGATAGTAAATCTGGCTTTGTTAAAAGAAGTTATAAAAGTTTTAACGAAGTTATGTCTGGGTCAGTTTTGCATGGGGTCTAGCAGTGCATGGTTGTGTATCAGTACTCGATTCGTACGAACTAAACATTTTTGTGAAATAATCATAAGATTTAGCTCAATAGTATGTTCAGAAGAAATATAGCACATAATACGAGAAAGTGATCAATTTGATTTCGAACACCCTTTACTGCATCTACAAAGCAGAGGAACATTGCCTCAACAAAAAAGCTCAACAAAGTATGTCTCTTGCAGCGAGAACAGTGCACAGTGGTCAAAATGAGCAAATTCATACCTTTAATTATTTTGTGGCTAAACTATAGGGTTTTGAGTTTTGGTGATTTCAGACAAGTTTTTGGAGTTATTAAGGCAGATTTTTGAAGTAGACGGTCACGTTCCAAAATGAAGTGTAAATGCATTTCCGAAATGTAACTTTTTACTGAAAGGAGATAGGCGGTTTGAGTCTTCAGCAAAGTTGTGGAGAATGTTATTTTAAGTAATTTAACTGAAGATACTAACTCTATATCTACAGCCGATTCGTTGTTATGAGAAGTTTTCATTAGCACCCTTTAAACATCTGTTTTTTGGAAATAACTTTTGTCATATTCATTACTCTACAAGAGTGTTCTCTGCAATGTTTTAGATATTCTAAAACTCCACAACTTTGTTGAACATTTTAAGACGCTCCGATGCTAATATAAAGAGTTAGAGATGTTTCTTTGATATAGAATGTCATATTTCTTAGCCAGTTTCTAAAAAAGTTGCAAAAATATGCAGGTGAAATTGTATTATCTTGAAAGTACTATCAATCAGGCTTGCTGGAGCCTCACTCATGATGCCAAAATGAGGTGAGGTATCAATATCCTGAGGAGGACTTCACACACCTCTCCAATAGCAGAAAAAAAAACTCTTCTCCCACTCATCAAGCAAACTCATCATCAGAGGTGATGACTTGTTCAATGACTAGAGGATGTTATGTGCATCACACAGGCAAGGCGAGAGCGCAAAACTTATTGAAGATGGGTTGGAAGTCCTCTTCCAAAATGCTGAGAGTGTGGAGCATGGGAGTGATTATTTTCCTCTCTTGTTTTTATGGAATTGTGTCTGCTGCGTAGGATGCGGATATAAGTATAATTTTCGTGGTGTAGATCAGTGCTTCGTGGTATACAGCTGCATTAGCTAAGTGGAAAATGTCGCTGAAACGAAAGTCCGGTTTTCAATCGAATCTTTTTTTTCGAAAAATTGGTTGAGGCAAAT
Organism: Topomyia yanbarensis; assembly: GCF_030247195.1. Taxonomy (NCBI): domain Eukaryota; kingdom Metazoa; phylum Arthropoda; class Insecta; order Diptera; family Culicidae; genus Topomyia; species Topomyia yanbarensis. The sequence goes on along the minus strand of NW_026683422.1, from coordinate 27,061 downwards.
GCATACAAATGCTTGACGTGTGGAGGACAATTTAAAGGTACGCAGAATTTTAATCTTAAACGGCACGTCATAGGGCAGCACCCAACAGTTGCGGCGCAATACGGTCTAACGAATGAGAAACATGATGATTGTACGGATCCTGTTCCAAAAAAAATTAAAACTGTTCAGATAACAATGGACAAAAACCAGTACGTTGCGAATATGGTTCAATGGGCTACCGAATGCAACCTCCCGTTGAACTTTTTCTCTAAGAAATGCGTTAGAAACATTTTAGGACCAGTTGAAGAATCACTAAATGTTCGCCCAGCTACTCGATTTTCTATACTATCCTATATCGAATGTGTCCGAAATAAAATCGAAATGTTCATGACGGAAGAACTAAAAGGAAAGTTGATTTGCCTAAAGGCAGACTTGGCTTCTCGTAAGGGTAGGTCTATATTGGGAGTTAACACTCAATTTGTTAGCAACGGGAAACTCGTTATAAGAACACTGGGTATGTTCGAACGACACGATAGAAACACGGGACAACGGTTGGCTGAGGAAATTTTGGATTTGCTCAAACGATTTTCGATTTCTATTCCGAATGTGTACACTTTTACAACGGACAATGGTTCAAATTTCATAAAGGCGGGGGATATTTTGCGAATGGAACAAGAAATGATTCTGGCATCTGATGAGCTTGAGTTCCAAGAATCTTCCGCTTCGGATGAACTAAATAAATCATTAAGTATCGACAAAAGTGTTTCATACTGGTACGTTCACGTTGAATATTGTTAACATTTGTGTATACTGATGTTGTTTTTTTCTTCGAAGCGGTTCTGAAAGCGAATATGAGAGCAGTGATGATGAATCTCAAGAACGGGATGTTCTGGATGACGATATATCCGTTAATATTGTACCTGCGGTTTTTAAGTCGCTGCGATGTGGCGCTCACGACGTGCAACTTTCCGTGGAGGATGTATTCAAAGTAAAGGAACTACAAGAGCAATTGTGTCGCGTGAAGGGTTTCGTAAAAATTTTGCGCAAACTCCCATATGTCAGCAGCTTTCGTAGTCATGGACGGAAGATACCGTTCCTGGATTCCGAACCACGCTGGTGTTACACATTTCTAATGGTGGAATGCCTTCAATCGCAGAAGGAATTTATAATAACTCTTTTAACGGCAGATTTGAAGAAAACTTATGAGGACGACTTTTGGGCTTTTACTGAAAATTTTGTAGATTCGGTGAAGCCGGTATTTCTTTTGACGAAAAGAGTTCAAGAACAAAATCTCACATGCAGTAATTTTTACCTCTATTGGTATGAATGTATTTTGCACTTGAAGGAAATTGGCACGGAACTTTCAATTTCGCTACTAGATGCATTGGAAAACCGCAAGAGGATGTGGTATAACAATATTGCATTCCAAGCAGCTCTATACGTGGACGTTCGCCTGAACAACTTCACTCACCCGGTCCTTTCGCATGAAGATAATGAAAATGCAATAGTAACGTTTAATGCTAGAACGAATGAACGATTTTATTTTATATATAAACTTTGTCTTTCAGTATCATTTGCTTTCTACATCAAGAACAGTAATGTCAGTCATATTGAAGAACACGAAGAACCATCCTCAATAGCAGATTCATGTCTGTCTAGGGTAGAACAGCTGATAAATGTCGAGCGACGCAATGTAATATGTGAGAGTATTGTATCAATGGAGAAGAAACTTAGAAAAATTGCTCTAGAAGATGCCCCGAGATTGAATACGGATATCATCATGTGGTGGGAATCCAAGAGGCTAGAGGACCCTGACTTGGCTCTATTGTGCCAAACGGCCTTGAGCACACCTTGTACACAGGTTTCAATTGAGCGAGGATTCAGTGGCCTCGGGAAAATATTAACCAACGATCGGACAAAACTAAGCTCCGAAAATTTAAAATCAATTCTATTCGTCAAACTCAATAACACCATCATAAAAGATAAATATTTTAATTTTGATATCTAATACAACACGAAATTGCTTCCAAGTAAAATGCCTGAATAATATTCGATTTTATTTTAGCGTTTTTTCTCAATAATATCAAATGCTTTAACAAATAATATCGTTTTTATCTCTATTATAGATTGTTTTTTGCTACTTAGTTTCCAAGATATGGATAATAAAATGTTAAAAAATAGTTGTTTGTAGTTTTTGTTACTAAATATCAAAGTAGAAAGTTTATGCGGGTAAATTTCCAATGGGCAGTACATTTTTAAAATCAGACAATTATCGACAGCGATAATTAAAATTATACATAGTCGAGAATTTTATACCATCCTGATTATCTAATTTCAACGCTAGGGTAATGAGCCTATTTTCGTCCTGTTTCTTTTATCCCCTTCCTGTTTGTAGCCGTTGGTTTGAGCAGCTTTTGCCATCTTTGTACAACGCATAGGTTCAAAAGGTAGGGTAATAATTGGAACACGTGATTCGAGTTTTCGTTGCGCTTAAATACGAACATGTTAAAGCTTTCATACCAATTCCATGAGAAACACAAACTGTGTTTTCGAACTCGAAACGCATCTCCATAAATAGTTTAGTTATAGGTTTTGTGTCCTTTACGCGCAAAGGCGGGTTCCAAACAATTTTCTCCTTAATGAAGGAAAATAGTTTTTACTTAAAATTTCTCCCCCACGGATAAATATTGTATAATGCCAATTGAGTTATTATATTGGTTCTTACACACTTAATTTTTTCTGCCGAATCTCAGCTTTTTTCGCATTTTTTGCCGAAATCTCAACAGCAGAGATCTCAGTAAACGTGACGTTTGATAGCTAAGACTCGGAAAATATTTCACCGAAAATCAGCAAACAAATCTCACTTTACTGAGATTTCAGTTTCTAAATTTTCTGACTGCACGGCTGTTGGGAAATTACCGAGCCGAATTGAGTGTGTAAGGCCAACTGATGCCAATTTATACGCATTTCGTAAATTGTAGGCTTAGAAATTAGTGATACACCCTCCATAATAGGGCCTCTATACTCTATATTCGGAGGAGAATACAAAACGTCTTATTTTGATACTGATTTCTCTAAATAATGCCCTTGCAAGTGAAATATTGTTTTAAATATATTGTTTAGCAAATATAATGAAATGATGAGTTCATGAAATATGTAGGATATACGTTAGCCTTCGCCTGTTCGATCAATTTCATTACAATAATCCACAATATTTTCCCAAATTTTCATTGCAAAACATTGAAATTCAAAAAAATGCTATATGCACAATAACTTAAAACATTCTATACCAATCGTTTAGAAATTTCGCATCGTTCTTTCTTACATTATTGTTTAGGTACCTACGGGAGTGCTTTAGAAAATTATTAATATTTTTAAAATAACACGTTAACCGATTGTCATTTTCTGCATTTTTTTCATGACAAATATGCAAATGGTTCAAAATTCTTCCAAAGGCACGTTTTGGTTCTAATAATAATTCGAAAGAGCATTTAATTCTGCTATAAATCAAGAGTTTAGGGGCAAGCAACATTTTTAAAACCTTTTTTGTGATGCACTATAATCTATGCTAGTTTACTTGAAAAGTTCAAATTCACTGTGGCACCGTGCAATGAGTTATGATGTAGTTTTGGCACCAAATCCTTAATCCTCTTGTAAGTGCGTAGCGAATAAACGATTTGCTTGAATAGAAACATGTGTGTCATGTTTTAGCTTACCCTCCTTCACCCATACGTCAAAAACGTCGCAGTTTTTTATACCTTCTTCCTAAACGAGTATTATATTTTAATAATAGATCGTTTGGCAAGTTGTGGCCTCTTTAGGAGTTTACTGTACTATTTTATTACTTACGAGGCATTCAATCGATGAAATGCGTATAAATTGGCACCAACACGTTTGCTTTGTTCCTAAGAACCACTAGTAACGCAATAAATAGCCTGATAATAGTGCAACACTTCTGTTTCAGTGTAACGAAAACTCTAATCGGGTGCTTAAAATATCGCACTACCATTTAAGTCAACGGATAGTACAAATATATTGCAGACACTTCTCTAACCAATGGTACCTATTTGAAACCAATTTTATACGGCGAAAAGAGGCTCAATACCCTTTACATATTTGGCAACTATGTATATATTTAAACAGTTGAATTGCTTCATACAACGCTTAACTATACATTTATTCCATAAACAAAAAATACACATCAGAAATAAGCTTCGCAGACGCATCAGCGCATACAACAAAAGCTCACAGCTACTAATCATTACCTCCTCACAACGCGTGTGAGGACATCACAAACTCCTCTTGAATCATTATGAGGTGTAGCCCACTCTCCTCCACGGAGCAAACATCTCATGCGTGATAAAATATTTGTCTGCATCATTCCGTTGAGCAAGAGAGAAACTCTCTCATTTTTCGGGTCATCACACACAACGGTAGAGATGCTCCCGCTGCATCATTCTTTTCTACCTCAACCTGAGGGAGGGATATTAGTCCTCATAGTGTGTTGAAGTGTTTATAACAAGTCTGCTATCAATCTACTGAAAAGTCATGAAGGAATGGTTAGTATCCGTTGGTATTCAAGAATGTTGCGCACAAATGAAATGGCGAGTATTTGAGTTCTAACGGCGTTTCAATCTTAAATAATGGGAAAGTAGTAAAGGTCTACAATAGAATGTTGATGATCTAGTTATCTTATCCTCTTTCGATGAACTTTTGTCTGCGTTGTTATGCAAATATTTATTTGGATCGTCCTCGGTTTTACTCGAAAACTGCACCAACTTACGTTTACCAATTTCGACGACAAACAAAATCACTAACTAATAAACGGCTACATGAAAATGCTTGAAAAACTGAAAGTATACTGAAATGCCTAACACAAAATTTATTGTCAGGAATATATAGATTAAATAGAATAGAAGCATCCGATGAACAATGAATATCGAAGTTGCTTTATTTCAATTTTGCACTTATACACGTTTTACAATATACCAAGTAAATAATCATGTAAAAATGTGTACGAGGGGTGTAAGAGATTAGGTTCATTCGGTGAAAACTGCTAATATATTTTGATGATACACAAAGCGTTAGTCAATTTGCATATAACAATGTAACATTTGAACTTAATTTCTCTAATTTTCGTGGCAAAATATTGAAAATAATTGAGAGTGAATCTATGGAGGAGACTTTTAGAAAGTAAGTGTGCATCATAACTCAGAATCTACTGGCCAATTATTTCAAAAATTTGTACAGTACTTCTTCACACAGTTTCCAATGGAACTATGAGCACTTTTTGTTAAATTAATTACTTTTACAATAACTCATTAATTGATTATAATAACTAAAATAATTTTGAATACAGTACATATAAAATAGTTGAATATAATGAATCCAGGTAGCGCTGAAGAAAAAACTCAAATGCTCGCCGTTTCATTCTTTTATAACATTCTTGGATACAAACAGATACTAACCACTACTTCAGGATTTTGTAGTAGATTGTTAGTACTTTCAAGATAATATTATTTCATTTGCATATTTTTGCAACTTTTTTAGAAAACTTGTTAAGAAATATGACATTTTTAATTGTCTTTTTATTTTAAGTTTTTTCCTCAAATGTGTCTTTTTTACTGTGTCTTCTTCCTCTTCGTGCTGGAAATGATCTTGTTGCTGTTGTTGTTCTTGTAATCTCTCTCGTGTAATTTCGCTTCACTTTGCGCTGTTTGTATAGTAGTAGTAGTTCTTGTTGCTGCTGTTGCTGTTGTTTCCTCATTGATGTTGTTGTTGGTAAAAGAGTGTTGCTGTTGTTATTATTGTTACAGTTAGTGCTAGTAGCTTGTGACAGCTTAGAAGCACTTCCTGTGAACAATGGATGGGCCGGATTCGTCGTATTCCTGCTTGGAGATCCACATCTGCTGGAAGGTGGACAGCGAAGCCAGAATGGAACCACCGATCCAGACGGAGTATTTGCGCTCTGGTGGGGCAATGATCTTGATTTTTATCGTCGACGGGGCAAGGGCTGTGATTTCCTTCTGCATGCGATCGGCAATGCCTGGGTACATGGTGGTACCACCGGATAATACTGTGTTGGCATACAGATCCTTTCGGAGTTCGACGTCGCACTTCATGATCGAGTTGTAGGTTGTCTCGTGAATACCGCACGCTTCCATACCCAGGAACGAGGGCTGGAATAGAGCTTCCGGACAACGGAAACGTTCGTTGCCGATGGTGATGACCTGTCCGTCGGGAAGTTCGTAGAATTTCTCCAGCGAGGAGGACGAGGCAGCGGTGGCCATTTCCTGTTCGAAGTCGAGGGAAACGTAGCAGAGCTTTTCCTTGATGTCACGAACAATTTCACGCTCGGCAGTGGTGGTGAACGAATAGCCACGCTCGGTTAGGATCTTCATCAGATATGTTACTATGTTTTAATTGCCGCAAGGTTCTACTGTATCGATTTTGTTGGCTATTTTCGGCAAATTTGAGACTCTTAGTCTCTACCATAGACCATGCGGTAGACTTGGATGAAACGCCCAACTCCTACTTTGCAGAAGGCAAAAAATTCTTCACATTTCCTTTCGATCATGCCCATATGAGCCTGCCTAGTTCTAGTTTTCCGTTCTAAGTTTATAACTGATTCGCTCTAGAATACCTATCCGTCTTTCAATTTCATTGCTTTCGTTTCTCTTAGTCTCAAATTTGCCGAAAATAGCCAACAAAATCGATACAGTCTTCATCAGATAGTCGGTCAGATCGCGACCGGCCAAATCCAGACGGAGGATAGCGTGTGGCAGAGCGTAACCCTCGTAGATGGGGACTGTGTGCGAGACATCGTCACCAGAATCGAGCACAATACCGGTGGTACGACCGGAGGCGTACAGCGATAGCACGGCCTGGATGGCAACGTACATGGCCGGTGTGTTGAACGTTTCGAACATGATCTGTGTCATCTTCTCACGGTTGGCCTTCGGGTTGAGCGGGGCCTCTGGCAGCAGAATCGGGTGCTCCTCGGGGGCAACACGCAGCTCGTTGTAGAAGGTGTGATGCCAGATCTTCTCCATATCGTCCCAGTTTGTGACGATACCGTGCTCGATCGGGTACTTGAGCGTCAGGATACCACGCTTGCTCTGCGCCTCATCACCGACGTACGAATCCTTCTGGCCCATACCGACCATTACGCCCTGGTGCCGGGGGCGACCCACGATCGAGGGGAAGACGGCTCGGGGTGCATCGTCACCGGCGAAACCGGCCTTGCACATACCGGATCCATTGTCGACAACGAGTGCGGTAACCTCTTCGTCACACATGTTGATATCGGGGAAGCTTTTTTCCGGTTCCAAGTCCAAACGAGATCTGCTGCAGAAGTTGCACACCGGTAGTCAGTCAGCCAGTCCAGGAACCACTGGTATTCCAAGGAGTAGGTACTTTACTCTGGCGGTTTGACACGAGAGAAACACACGCGCGACTACCTGGCTCGAACGAAGGGGAGCGAATCAAAGAAACAGTTCCAATTCTTTCTATAAACATCAGATCGTCTTAAAATATTCAGCAAAGTTGTGGGTTTTTACAATATCTAAAACATTGTGAAGAACATTGTTGTAGGAACATGAATACGACAAAAGTTATTTTAAATAAACTGATTTTTTAGGGGGTTCATGGGAAAATATAACATTCATACCAACGAAAAGGCTGTAGAAAGAGAGTTAGTATCTCCAATTAAATTAATTTAAATTACATTGTCTGCAACTTTGCTGAAGACTCAAACTGTCTATCTCCTTCCAGTAAAAAGTTACATTTTAAAAATGCCTTTACATTTCATTTTTGAACATGGTCGTCTACTTCTTAAAATCTGTCTTAATAACCCAAAAATTTGTCCTAAGTCACCAAAACTCAAAACCTTATGGTTTGGCCGAAAGTAATCAAAGGCATGAAATTGCTCATTTTGACCACTGTGCAGTGTTACGAATGATCTGTGCCGAACAGTAGATGTATAAGAAGACTGATGGTCCAAGATCGAGTAGCTTGAAAGTCTGAAATAGATTCGGTTATGATTCAGAATAATCGAATTGTTTGGACACGATGATGATGATGATGAGACCTATGATTTAGTTACAACTGTCATGGTCTGCGGAATAGTCTGAATGGTTTGTAAATCAATAGTTAGAAAAGAACCCAACAATCAATGTAGGAATCTGTATATGTTAATTCAAATACCCGGTGCAAGATCACAGTGAAATATTGTACCAATATCTTCATCAAAAATCAAAACAACGTATCTGGCGCCCGAATAGCGATCGTCAATCGGGGAAAAAATCAATCCAAGGCACACTGCCCCGCTCGTTAAATATAAATAAGTTTCGTTCATAATTTTCACACCACTTTTGGGATCTCATAAAATCCGTAAAATATATGTTAATTCGTCCGGTTGCAATTCAATAACGACTCTTCTTCAGACTCCTCCCCAACTCCCATCACTCTGGTTGGATGTTACCTTGGTTGCGTGGCTCTCTAAGACAGCCTGTGCGATCTCAACGGACTAGCTTCCTGATGCCACATCGAATGCTCTTGTTTGGTGGGCTAATAAAAAATCGATTATAGGATTATTATCGACTGTGGCCGAACAGCCGAGAAATATTTATAGTTCACGGTTCTGCTCAAAAACAGTGACAGTTTCAACAGACCTGACTAAACCGCCGAGCGTCGGCATGTAAATTTATTCCCATAAGAAGATCATAAAAATCTACTTCCAAAGTGACGAGCGTCAATGGATGGCCGGGTTTTATCGGATTGTTTGCTATCGCCCTCGACCACAAAGGTCTGGAGGATGCTTCTCTGCTTGGATGGGATCTACTGAAATCGAATCTGGACGGTTGAAGATAAGCCATAGTAGAACGTAGAACACAAAACAAGACGATGTCAGCCATTTGATGCAGCACTCAAAGGTACACCATATACATTCAATTTAGCTCGGCTGTTTCTCAACAGCCGTGTTGTCAGCAAATCTGGAGACTGATATCGGTGATTTTCGGTTAAATATTTTTCGAGTCTCAGCTATCAAATGTCACTTTTACTGAGATCTCAGCTAAAATAGATGTTTACTAAGATGTCAGCTGTTAGGTTTTGGCAAAAGTTGTAAAAAACTGAGATTTGGAAGAAATAATTAAGTGTGTAAGTAGCCACTTACTCGAATTTTTTTCATTTCTCTCAATTCTTAATCCAATTGGGTGGCAATTTTTAAAAATTGACTAGTTAATACCTGGGAGGGTGAAACAGACACTACACACGAAGTGTAAATAATAGCACTTGTCACGAAGCAAGAAAACTTTCGATGCTCAAATGAGCATATTTCTTTTTGCGTGTCATTGATACAAGCGTGTTACCGGCACATGACTTCAATCGTGTGATGGATATAGAGCTTGGGACAGTATAAAATCAGTGAAAGTTTTTATTTCCGGGTGCTTTACATTGATTTGAAGATAAAGTCAGACGACAGTTTGGTTCCAGTGTTCGAGTGAAAAGGAACACATTTCGGAACGATGTGTCTCAACTTCTATTTTAAAAATAGGATTTTTGTTCAGTTCTTCTCCTTCATTCTACCACAATTTTTAAAAAAATTTCTTGCGCTGATTATTAAGAACCGTTACAATATTAAATTGAAGCTGAAAAATAGAATTCAATTTTATAAAAATTAAACTAACAGAATCTTATATTAGGAAACTCGCCGGTAGAAGCATGTTTATCTAATTTGTGAAGTGTAGACCACCATTGAATAAGAGAAATGTACCGGTTTATTTTTCAAATATAAAAAAGAATCTGCAAAAAACCACTAGATTATTTCATGTTACATTCGAGTGTAATTTACGATTGACGGCTCCAGCTCAAATCCTATAGAAGCATGTGACGTTATTTTTTCTGAACTGTTCATTTATTGAAATTCATCTAACGTTTTCATGTTTTAATAATTGGCAACAAGAAAAACGTCATCAAGATAGCGTTAAAACACGTTTTAACACGTAGTGTGAACGTAGTATAACACAAAACTTTGAACGCAATTACCTGGGAATGGAGTTTCTTGAAAAGGACCGTTGCGGTGAACGTGACAAAAACTACTTAAGCGATTTTCATACAGTTTGTTTTAACTTGTTCGTACACTCAAGTTTTTTTTACGCGGTTTTTTTTGCGCGGTATTTTTTTACGCGGTTTTTTTACGCGGATTTTGAAATTTACGCGGTTTTCATTTACGCGGATTTTGAAATTTACGCGGTTTTCATTTACGCGGTTTTCATTTACGCGGCTCGTATCCCCCGCGTAAAAAAAACCTGAGTGTATTTACATTATCGTGTACTTGAACGGTTCATTTTTCATCAAAATTTTTTTGATTCTTTGTAATGATATTTTGTTTAAAATTTTGAACGCCTAAAACATAAATTTTGTTATCAACACAGTTTTTTTATCGCAGAATTTTTTTTTAATACCGAACCGTTCAAGTACTCCGGAATACATTTTTCTTTAATAGCTTTCTTACTTTTTCGAGTTCAGCTGAGTGGTTCGTCTGGGAGAGTGTTCACTGCAAGCCTATGCAAAAAATGCGCTTCGGGGACGCGGACATAATGCCGATAATTTACAATACTTTTTTCATACAACTTGTTTTCATTTTCTTCGATAGTATGACTAACAAATTGCCTTTCGCTTTTCCAAATAAAACATGCATGAAACTCTTTAGAACAATCACGAACTTAAATTTATGAACTGATAGCGATTAAGGTTGTAGCCAGAATCAGCTTCTACGTCTAGAAAAAGCTATATATGACGCTTTTTCTAGACGTAGAAAGACGTAGGACCATTTGGCGAACTTTTTTACTTTTGATTGAAATTTGACAGTTTTTCTCTCGAATGGGTAAATCCAATCACAAGAGCGACCCATTCCAAATGTTCACCAATGGATAGTTATTTGGAATTGACAGCTGTGAAAACAGCTTTAACCCTTTGTGACGCAGTGGGACGTACTTACCCACATACTTCTCCTAGGTATTTATTGGATTTCTAGTTAGCGTAGACAAATAAATACGAATTGTTTCTTTTAATCAACTCTTAGGAATGTAAGGAATATAACTAGCACAGAAAATTATGTGAATTTGTTAATTATTTATTAGTTATAAATAAATAAAACTCGAAAATCTCGTGTTTTACAATAAATTCAGCTGTGTCTGAACTAAAAGTCCTAGAGATCTAATTTTTTTTTTGCAAGTGTCTCAAACATTAAACTAAATAATAGATTCGGTTAGTTTTTTCGAACAAAATTATCAAAATATGCAAAAATGCAGTTTATTATTATGTTGGTCTTTAACTACTACTACTCAACTAGAATAAAAAAAGATTCGACGGTTTTTGAGGTCGCTGATTACGATTCTGATGACGGAATTTGAAAATACAAAATAGCAGCTACACAATGGCAGCCATTTTTTACGAAATTCTCGAATTTTGTTACAATGATTATAAAACTCGATTTACGAGAGTTTTTGGGGTCACGGATTACGATTCTGATGTCAGAATTCAAAAATTCTAAATGGCACCTACAAAATGGCAACCATTTTTTACGAAATTGACAAATTTTGTTACAGTCAGTATAAAACTCGATTCACTGGGGTTTTTTCGGTCGCGCAGTCGCCATATTGGACCCGCCATTAAAACATTTTTCATTTTTCTCGTTAGAATCAGAATCAGCGACTCCGAAAACCTCCTTTTAAAACATTTCAGCCCAATATAAAAAACATGAAATTTAGCCAAACACAGTCGCCATATTGGATCCGCCATTATGAATTTTACATTTTCGACGTCAGAATCAGAATCAGCGACCCCGAAAACTTATATAAAGGTAAAAATAACAGTATTAACAATGAAAAAAAAATCGTGTCACAAAGGGTTACGTATGTCACTCGCAGCTTTGGAACTTAAATATCCACATAATGAAATAAACGAAAAAACGTTTGACATAATATATTTCCGTTTTCATATTTGCCCTTTATTTTCTACTGAAAAATATTGCCAACATAAATAAAGTACAGAAAACTGTTTCCACCTTTCTTTTCACATCATCCATCATTTAACTGTCGATCTGTCAAATTTAACTGTGCTATACAACAGGGTTATTTTGCAAATAACTTTCGAAGTTTTTAACTAATAAATAGAAATGGAATATTTTAATGAATCGGATCATCTGATTAAGCTATGAGCACCCGAACACTAAAATTATTAGGTCGATGTCAAACCTCATGTCGAAGTAACTTGCCAATTTTTTTTATCGAAATTGGATTCATATTTATTTGCATACATCTAGGTCTACGTGGATGATTTTGATTTTCTCGGTACACTCTCAAAAGAAACTTTAAACTGGGGCACCGTCAAATCTGACAAGCACAGTGTCACTCATTCTAAAATTGTTAAATGAGCCAGAGTTTTTTAACCTTTGAACGTTGCACTTGCGTTTTCCACCCTAGAACGTTGCACTGGGGTACAAATGTACCCCACGCGTTTGATCGCAATTTTCGCAGGTAAAAATGCAAACAAAAGAAATGTATAATACATCATTTTCTTCATATTTTAATTACGAAAACAGATGTGTGAGTGAAAGTACGGATTTTATTGAATCAATGCTACATAAATTTGTTTGAACAACAAAAAAAAATGAAAAAAATGGTTTTGACTTTTTTCATAAAAATTACAATAACTTTGCGAATTTTCAACCGATTTGAAAAAAATCAAATGATTATAAAGGTTGAAAGAATGGTCTAGAAACGGTAAAAAAATGGAATTTCGAAATTTTTAAAAAAGTGCAATTATTTGGAATAGTGAAAGTTTAAAAATCCCACTAAATGGGGTGGAAGATGAAATGAAAAAAATATTTCTGATCAGTAATACATTTGTAACACGCAACGTTACTATTACAGCAGATACTGTGTGCAAATTATACTTGCGAGTCATTATTTTGAAAAACTATTAAAAAATAAACAATAAAACAATAAAAATCAGCAAAAATAAGAACGATTTTTTTCTACTTCAAAATTAAATTAAATTATTTGAACAAATGATTAAAAACGAAATTATAATACTAATTGTTACTTATGTAGTAAAACAACCAGTATTTAAACTGGTATTGTCACGAATCACATTTCCCCTGACAGCACGGAACCCGACGAAACACTAACGGCAACCGTAAACTGGGGTACAAATGTACCCCACGCCAACTTTGACACCTGCTTCCACGAAGACTAGAAGCAAACTGGCTATACCACCTTTTCCTACTCTTACTGGGAACCCTAATTTGAATTATGGTTAGGGTCCCAGGTCAGTAAATGCCAAATTCTCGTCTTCACACGGCTCCAAAGATGGCTTGGGGTATATTTTACCCCAGTGCAACGTTCTAGGGTTAAAACTCTTCACACAATTTACGTCATTATTATTTGTCTTTACTATAGATATGAAAATAGCTTTTAATTCACATATTTTAAATACCAAGATGATATAAATTATTTTAAACCAAAAATGTATTTTTGAATTATCAAAAAACCTGCACGTCACCAAATATTTTTGATCCTGCATTCCCATTTCTTGGAGTAGAGAACATTTACAGCGTCGTCTCATTTCCATAATTACATAATGAGCATAAAATATATGTTAGGCGTAGTTTATTGAGCTTTTAAGCGACGATACAGAAAAATTACATAATTCAAACACCATAACGACTTATTAGGATTTATGTAAATCCAAGTGAAAAAGACGCTTTTGTTGAATCCTCCCACTAGTTATTTTTTATAGTGACCATTTCCTCCTTATGTTCAAAAACTGTCGTTCTGACTGGTAAGTTGGTTAATTCATTTTAATATTTTACATTTTAGCAAGATCGCAATATTGTCTTAAAACGATGCTCGAAACTCTTAAGCGCATCCAAATTCTTATTCATCATTGAATACATAAAAATACAATTTATTTGATGATGGCAGTACGGATTACCGAAAAATTCATCTGGTTAATGTGAAAATGACATTAAAATCACAGAAAAACTTTTGTTCGGAAACATTTTCAAGCAAGAATACGATAACAATACTCTCATTTTCTTGATGTTCGCTTTTTCGTGGCTCGGAGTGACAGTTTCGTTCTGGCTGGCTATGACGTTCACATGTATTGAGTCTGTTTCTACCTCCACGGTTAATACCCGTCGCGCGTTGCTGCTGCTTTAAACGAAATATAAAGAAAACACAATTTGTTCCGAAGAGCCATCTGGCGGGCAGATAATCCCCAACCTATAGCACACAAACACGTTCCATAACAAATGCCTGCTATAGGAGTCCATAAATCACATACATACAAACATTGACTTTTATATATAAAAGAAGATAGATAGATAGAATAGACATATCAAAAAATCTCCAAATGCTCATGAAAACCGATCCTAGAGATGTACCGGAGACACAGGAATATCGCCATTTTTCGTAACTTTTCTTCTACTTTCCGAAAAACATTATGGGGACCCAGCACCCTAAAGTTGTTTTTTTGCCGACCAATTTCCTTTACGTCTTCTTTTGTACAATTCTTACTTAAATTATATCAAAATACCCCTGACAGTTCATAAACCCTAAGACGACCTTCAGATGTCGACGAGACCTCTGTTTCAAGGCCCGCATTGATCGATCAACACGTACTATCACAAAACACCATAGAAAATGTGTCTCCATGGGCTCCTTCGGCTAGATATCGAACTTTCGATTTCTTTATTCATAATCAGGAATCATCTTCCTAAACAGTATGCAATGTATACTGTTTAGGAAGATGATTCCTGATTATGCATGCTTCGAACACTGGCGTTATGTCGCGCGTAGCACCCGTGTAACATTACAATAATACCCCCAGCAAACGTAATCATACCATCAATTGTAGGCCAAAAGAGAAAAGGATTTGTTATCTGAACACATAACACATAGTTTAAACTAGATAACGAGTTACTCTATGATATACGAAAACAAATGGCTTTGCAAACATTAGTTTTCGTATTTCTGTACCACACCACAAATAAAACATCACGCGCAATAAGCTGGGTTGAATGTGTGTGTGTGTTTGTAGATTATGAAGCAGATATGAAAAATTTAATCATCCGAAAGAGAAAACCATTCGTCGAAAGAGGGAATCTGCCTTGGCTAATCCGAAGCTAAATCTCAACACTGATGCACTTTTGAACTTTGTTAGCAGCACAACAAAGCTCGCCCATTGTTTCTCAGCCATAACTCCCAAGCGCATCAAAAACGGGAAATGGGATTACCTATAAGCAACATCATCGGGTCCTTTTGCTTCGCCAGTCAGTGCGCTCTGGAGCGTGAGAGGATAGCTTATCATCTGACATGGCAGCAAACGAAATTCTCGCAACCGATCCACTGCCACCCACTTTTCACATCAACATCAAGTTCAAAGTTTTATGTGTTATACTTCTTCCTGAATACCCCAACGGGATCATCGATTATCGTAAATCCCATGGCACCATATATCAGCCATCACGCTTCGTTACACTTTTGTCTTTTTCCTCACAAAATGCTCTCGACCCGACGACGTCAGACACCGGATGTCCCCGAACAGATCAGAAATTCTCTGCAGCTGATGTCGAGACTAGACCGTGGTAACTATGTACCTATGTAGATGCACCAGCAACCCGAGTAAAGTCGAACATCAAAATTACAATAAGTAGAATTCATATTTTGATAATAGCATCAAATTGAAATCTTATTGTGCTATCAGTTTTAGATTTTTTTAAATATGACATCAAACTTTGATCTCAATTTGCTATCATTGTTTATTTGAAGAATTTTCTATGTTTATATTTCTTTGGCAAAACATCAAAGTGAATACATATTTCGTTGTCAAAAAAAAATTCAACATCTCAATGAGCTTTCAATTTACTCTCACTGATAGCAGAATTAGTTTTCTGTTTGATGTCATAGGACAATTTTGCTGCTCTCAATTTTGATCTTTTAACCGTTAAAACGACCAAAACGACAGCAACCTGAGTAATCATTTGCCGAACATCACAACATCAAGTTTAGTTTTCAATTTGTTGTCAGACTCTGCTCGGGAAAGCTGTTCGTGAAATTGACTTCACATGAAAACAGCAAAGTGCCGCTGAGATGAATTCATTCCACAGTACGATCATTGCAACCGTAGCTACGTCGACAGTACGCTAGGTAGGACTGGACTAATGGACCCTAGCCCTAGCTTGTGCCATGAAGCCGCTGACACGCCAAACAGGAGTGAGAAGGACTTCTCACGTTAGCTTCAATTTATGAGACTGTCTGAAACATGTCAATGCATACCTACCGCCATGGCGCCAGGACGGTAAGACGCGTAGGACGTGAGCGTCGTGGCGCGTTGCTGATAGGCGGTATGTAGCGGTTCATGGTTGGTGTGTTTTGATTTGTCTTACCTCATAAATACAAAAAAAACTCATATATAAAACGGGAACTATCGTGTACTACATGTACACGAATTCTCTTGGTATGCTCCCGCGTTTACCTAGTCGATGGGTGGTTTACATTATAACCCACAATGGCTGCACAATACTAGATAAGTTTAATTCATGCAGGAGAACGATCTGAAATGTGGAGCAAAGGATACGGTTCATCAATAGCGATGGTTGTGGGTATCGGAACGTATTTCAAAAGAAAAGAAGTTGCTCATCGTAAAATATCCATAGAAATGGAAGGTGGAATTTTCTAAAAATTCGTACTTGTATTGACATATAGATCTAGTTAATCCTGATCAAAATTGATTGTTTTGCCTTTCTCAAATAGAAAGGTAGTGCAATTGCTTGAAAACTGACTTTTCAATTCATTTTGTCGAGATCGGAAAATGTCTGTGCGTGCGCAGGTATGTTTTTTTATAGTAAAGTTTAAAAAGCTTCAAAAGCCTGACCTGTAGTGTATTGGCACACGGTGTCTTTGTCGAACAACTTTATTTTAAAAGATTCGGGATCTGTAAAACTTCGGGATATGAAAGAATGGACGTTTCCCTTACATTTGAAACCAAGGGCAAAATAATCAGCCCGGGGGCAAGAGCAACTTTTTATTTTAAAGTTTTTGGATTGGAAACTTTAGTTTTTTAATGAAATTAATTCGCATTTTTGCTACTAATTGGTACTACAGACATTCAAAAAATACTAAAATTGAGAATCTGATGAACAATCTCATTGTCTACAACTTCGTAGTAAGCTATAAATCGATATAAAATCACCAGAGAAAATTATTAAAATTTTAGATGTGCGTGGGGCCTATAGATTAGGAAGTCGATTAACAAGGACTTACAAAAAATGTAGGGTTTAGATGAATAGTGATTTCAGATTAATTTCAATGTTTACAAAGTCCCATTCTCAGCAGAAAAAATATATTTTCAGCTTTCTCCGGTTCTTGGGCGAAAATTACACTTTATGAACAAGAAGGTGTGGAAAGGTGTTGACCAAATTTCTTCGATAATCTTACCTTTTCAAGATGTTGATTAATGTAGTAACGGATTTTATCATGCATTTTTCATTTCTTTTCTCGCTCTATGAGACAGCTAATGTAAACTAGAACGACCCTTCTTCCTTATCCTATCCTGCCTGGTAAAATACAATTGGCTTAAATTCAAAACTCTATATTTGAATGAACTAAAGTAGACAGTTCG
Source organism: Topomyia yanbarensis (assembly GCF_030247195.1). Lineage (NCBI taxonomy): Eukaryota > Metazoa > Arthropoda > Insecta > Diptera > Culicidae > Topomyia > Topomyia yanbarensis. The sequence goes on along the minus strand of NW_026683422.1, from coordinate 9,391 downwards.
AGTTATTGTAATAAACGACGGATTTTATTGCAACTTTGGATTGCGAATCCTGTTTGTCAACATTAAAAGAAAGATGATTGGTAGAGAAAAAAAGTTTTGGATCCATGTTTGTTATCTTTTGGGGTAGATTCATTTCATCAGAATTTATAGATGCAGAATTTTGCTTGCCCTTTAATTTTAATTTAGAAATTTTAGAAAAAAGAACAAAACCAAGATTCATAATTTCCTTTAATTCCGGAGTCGTTACTCGTTGAACATGGATCACAACAGAAAACGAGCAAGAAAATATCAGGCTGGGCCATACATTCAGTAACTTTTCAAAGTAATGCGAGTCTGTTTATTGATGATTTCCCTCATAATATGGGATAAGAGCAAAGACCATATATCAAGAAGACAGAGTTGCCAGATCACTTCAGAATCTGGAGACAGTAACAGAAATACGTCTTTCGGGTAAATGTGATACTTTCTATATCTATTTTATATTGAGATCGCTATCTTCGTACAATAGACAAAACTTTTATTTCGCATTCGCTATTACGATTTCTGTTCAGTGTATACCGATTCCCGAAAGTTAACAAACTTGAACATAAATCTCATCGAATTATTTTTCTATCCTTCATGAAACTGTCAATCAGGATTCTCAATCGAAATCAAATCAAATAACTGAATATCTAATCGAGTTTAAATATAAAGTTTAAATTTAGGCCAAATGTATCCCACAAGATACTAACGATCAAGGAGGTTGATTCAAGATTACATCAAGCATACTCCATAATGAGTGAAGAAATAAAAAAGAAGAAACAAATATTTCTGTGACTGAAAAAACTGTTTTTTTTGCTATATTACCCAGCATCTTTCAAAAGAGTACTAATTTCGTTCAAATTTTATATACTCTTCTCTATATCTCCTTGCTCCTAAAATATCATTACACAGTGGTCCGAATTCACAATTTAGGAAGACAAAAATGTTTGTGGCTAAACCTTATGATTTAGAGCTATGATGTCTTCAGGACAAATAATCAGTATTGATTAGGCCATCTCCAGATGTAGATGGTATTAGGGTGGCTCTTATTGTTAGGGTGCTTCAAAAATTATTTTCTGATTGTGATGAGATAGAATATTGCAGTCTTCAGCAACATTGTAGAGGAACTTACACCAAGCAACTTTGCCGAAGACGTCATAGTTGTAACTCCAAAGGTTTTTATTTTATAGCTATTTTAATTGAGCAACTTAGAGTGTTCCTAACAAAAACAGTTTTTTTGCTCTAACTTTTTTATTTTTTATTTCTCATAAACGGTGTCTTCAGACAACTTGTAAAGCTTATAGAGACAAATTTTTTCATAAAAGAAGAATTCAGATATCACTTTCAGAACCGAAGTTATGAGTAATATTGAATAAATAATAGGGCCTTTTAAAATATTTATATCTAAAATTGGTGCAATTAAAAATAATTTCTTCTTCTTGCATTTCAAAGAGCATACTTTCAGGCATGTTTAGAAAAAAAATGCGAAGGTGATATTTCGGAAAAAAATTTAAATGGAGTTTGAAAATTGTGATTTTACTACCGAAAATTCCTCATATAGAGTCAAAATTTGTCGAATGGGCTACCCAAATTGTCACATTTTCGATGGAAGATCCAATTTTTTGGTAGTATGTGGCATTGCAAAACCAAATCAAGATGGGCATCTAAAAAAAATTGTTTTTACCATAATATCATAGGTTAACAGACATAACACTTTGAGGAAATTCGTTAAAAAAATATCGATCCGCGAATTTTACTAGAACACTAGCTCCACCTTTTATACGCGGTCCCAACCATTAATTTACAAAAGGGTTATCAGGCTCAGGCACAATTTTTCACTAGTGGTCTATCCCCCGTATACTTGCGCATATCGTCGCTGTTGTCCTATCTTATGACAAGAGCCATTTAGCACATTTCGAGAAAAATGATTTTTAATGTTTGAGATTGAATATATTGAAACTTATAAATGGTAAAAACAATTCAAAGAAGACAATTGATGCATCTATCTACTCTGCATTAACATCTCAAATATTACGAAGACCGGTTGACTATGTTGTTTTTACTATAAATATAAACAAAAGTCGCACTCACACGTGTCACAGGTGTGTATTGATGACAAAATTTGTATGGCGTGTCATAATCGTGCATGGAAAATTTTCCATAGAAATAAATCATTAATTTATTAACTTTTATTCATATCTTTGACTATATTTGGTCTATAAACAATCGATGAGGTACATTTTGAAGGAAATGGGCCAGGGAATCTAGAATAAATACTTATTTTTAGTTACAGTGCTACATTTTCGGTTTAAAACTTCAACTGCATTTTTCTCAGAAATTGTGTATTTTTGTTTTAAAAATGATTATGCCATTGTGTTTCTCAGATAGTTTTACACATAAAAATATCTTATACATCAAGATAACTAGCGCCAATGCACAGAAACAGTCATTTGAAGCAAAAATTTAAAAATTTCTTAGCACGTTTCTCACTATATCTCAGTAACCAAGCAGAATGTTAACATTCTGAAAACGCGATTTTGTAGAGATTTTTTAGACAAGTTATATGGCATATCTAACTAAGTTTACCCCAAAATGGCGTTTGTTATAAGATAGCACAACATCGACGATATATAAGTGGTGCCATAATCTCAAATGCGACCACAGTCCCAACTAAAAATGACAGTTAAAGCGGGCGAAGAATTGTTTTCCAGTTTTATGTCTGTGAAAATATTGACATTTGAAGTTTTTAGCCCGCTTATTTTTAAAATGTTACTACGGGCGACCTAATTAAATTTTAACGAACTAATCAGCAAAAAAATTGTCACAAATTGTTCGTAATTTTTTCCAATCCGAATTTTTGTAGATTTTTTAAACAATTGTCTATAAAAAATGGAATAAATCTTTTTATTAACATGCCGTCGAGAAAAAAGATGGTCCGCCATTTACATTATTCTAAATTAAATGTGGGGACGAGCATAGTGTGTTTGGAAATCGATTACCTTGTACGCAGCTTAAAAAAATTATAAAAAAAAACATTTTTTTTCGCGGAACCCATCTGGATTTGGTTTTGCAATGCCATATACTACCAAAAAATGGATCTTCCATCGAAATTGCGATATCACCTAATTTGGGTGACCCATTCGAGAAATTTTGACTCTACATGAGGCATTTTTCAGTAGTAAAATCACAATATTCAAACTTCATTTAAATTTTTATCAGAAATATCACCTTCGCAATTTTTTTTCTAAACATGCCTGAAAGTATGTTCTTTGAAATGCAAGAAGAAGAAATTATTTTTGTTTGCCCCAATTTTAGATATAAATATTTTAAAAGGACTTATTTTTTATACAATATTACTCATAACCTCGGTTCTGAAAGTGATATCTAAATTCTTCTTTTATGAAAAAATTTGTCTCCATAAGCTTTACAAGTTGTCTGAAGACACCGTTTATGTGAAATAAAAAATAAAAAAGTTAGAGCAAAAAAACTGTTTATGTTAGGAACACCCTAAGTTGCTCAATTAAAATAGCTATAAAATAAAAATCTTTGGAGATACAACTATGACGTCTTCGGCAAAGTTGCTTGGTGTAAGTTCCTCTATAATGTTGCTGAAGACTGCAATATTCTATCTCATCACAATCAGAAAATAATTTTTGAAGCACCCTAACAATAAGAGCCACCCTAATACCATCTACATCTGGAGATGGCCTAATCAGTACTGATTATTTGTCCTGAAGACATCATAGCTCTAAAACATAAGATTTAGCGACAAACATTTTTGTCTTCCTAAATTGTGAATTCGGACCACTGTGCATTGGTGCGCATAAAACGGTAGAATCTGGAATTGTGTGTTTTCCGCTTAAAGGTGGGACTTTGCTAGCACTCAGGTTCTTATGAGCACACTGTTAAAATAAGGCAAACCATTTTTTTACCAATGAAAAGGTTTTGCCCCATTCGAATCTAGAAACTTTGATAAAAATTTAATAGCTTTCTCTGGCGGTTTTAGATCGAGATGTAGTTTTCTACAAAGTTGTATACAATGAAATTGTCCATCAGATTCTCACTTTGGTAATATTTGAATGTCTAAAGTACTACCCATAGTGGTCGGAAACGGCAAAAACGTGAACTTAATTTACTAACCATCGAATATATTCACAGGGTGTCTTTGGAGGAATTGTTCGTATGAATATTCCCCACAATCGGATAACAATTGAAATTAGGCATGGCTTACTATGAGCGAACTAAAAAAAAATAACTTTTTATATTGACGAGGTAGAAAGTTGGTGTCTTCGACAAAGTATTAGAAATGCTCATAGTGAAGAATTTTCTTGAAAAACTTGAGCTTGTAGGACTAAAGGTTATCGATTTATAAGGCGTTTTCTATGTCAACCCCCTTAAATCTAGGTATTTTAATATAACTTTTTTCATTGTGACTTTTCGTGCAAATTATGTTCAAGACAAATGTGAAGGTATCAAAACTACATAATATTGTCAAAGACTGTATGTAAAAATACTCATTCGTTTCAAAGTTTGTAATGTAATGTTTCTGCTGATTTTTGTATGGAAAAAGTAAAAAAAAAACATGATAAAGTAAGCTTACCCTATTCATAGGGTCTTAGAGTGCCACGCACTATACCTTCTTAGCTTTATTGTGCATAGTTTAGACAGTGAAAAAAGTTCCTGTTCGTGCATTTTCGTTTGCACCTTTCTTTCTTATACCTTGTATGAAGTTGGTGTAAAAAAATGAAAAAATCTTCAATAACTTTGAAACAAATGAGTATGTTTACTTACAGTCTTCGACAATATTATGTAGTTTGGATATCTACATATGTGTCTTGAACATAGTTTGCACGACAACTCATAATGAAAAAGTTATATTAAAAGAACTAGACTTAATCGGGTTGCTATAGAAATGCCCTTTAGTCCCACAAGCTCAAATTCTTCACTATGAGTATTTCTAAAACTTTGTCGAAGACACCAACTTTCTACCTGGTCAGTATAAAAAGTTAATTTTTTTAGTTCGATCATAGTAAGCTATGCCTAATTTCAATTATTATCAGATTGTGAGGAATATTTATCCGAACAATTCCTCCAAAGACACACTGTGAGTATGAGTAGTATAGTGAATTAAGTTCACGTTTTTGGCGTTTCCCACCACTGTGCTACCTAAGGGCAAAAATGTGAACCAATTTCATTGACAAACCTAAGTTTTCAAACAACTCACGTTCGTGCCTAACCACTAAAAAAACTCCTTACTCTTTTTTCATCCTTCTTCCCCTCGGAACTACATCAAGGTATTAGTTTGTGGGGGGGGGGTCTCGTTGTACTGTCGTCGCACCTCTTTCTTTTTCTCTATCTCGGAGCCTTACTTGGTTCATGAAATGGCTCGACCTTTGAGCTCTCCACTCTTCTCTTTCTTCTTGTCTCTATCTATTACGTCGCCGTTTAGCTCTTGTCCCCGTGAGCCATTGAGCTCCTGTTTCCGTGAGTCATTCAGCTTCCGGCCTTATCACGACCTACTCGGATAGTCCCCGACGATGAACTTCCCCCCCCCCCCCTACTCCCCGACGGAGGAATTTCTCCCGACATCGATACCCGCTTTCTTTAGCCATTTGGCTCTCAGATTTATTAGGATCGACTCGGATGTTATCCGGCGGTGATCTACTTTATTTCGACTAAGAGGATCTAGCATACTACACCCTGCTTAGTATGGTGGAAATAGGCACTTTACCCTATGCAATGTCACAATGATTGAGTTTAAGCAGGATTATTTCCATCATTGTTGGCTTGTCATTGCCTTTTTGTACTTGAAGCCGCCCGTCGTGTGGTCGTTTCATTCCAGCACATCATGCACTTTGGTTGCTCTAGCAATGCGCCCTTTCCTTCGCATTTTCTACACAATGCAGACCTATCCGGGCCCTTGATGTTCCTTGTCTGATGTCCGAGGTCGAAGTACCTGAAGAAACGCTCCATCTGCTTGGTAACTCTCAACGAGCACAGCGATCATCCTACTTTTGTCTCGCCGGACTCCGCCAGCTTGCTGGCAACGACCACCGGTAGGCAAATCGACGCCGTTTGAGTGCCTCTATATCAGCGGTTCTCATACTTTTTCATACCACGGATCCCATAGAAATTTTTCTGGGTTCCACATCGATAAACATCGATTTTGTATGCTATCAATATGTTTTTTTAGTTTGTTAGGAAACAAGACTTGAAATTCCAATCTGCACTTGGAAAATATATTTATCTTCGCGGACCTCCAGCAATGACTTCGCGGCCTCCTAGGGGTCCGGACCCCAGTTTGAGAATCACTACTCTATATGATTTCCAAATCCGGATATTCTCCGGTACATCTAGTTTGCACTGCTCGATCAGTGCACCCTTCAGTTCTTCTACGGTCATTATCTCGTCTATGCCCTTGCACACGACTACGGCTTCTTGCGACAGGGCTCTTACGTTCGCTTCGTTGCTCAAGGATTTAGCAACGAGCTCACGGTAGGTCAAGCTGTTGACGTTGGTTCCCTCGTGGCGTACTCTGTACCAAGCCACTGCTGGTACTCACTGTGACTACCGGTAGCGTATCCGGTGATCTCTGCAGCTTGCCATTACTTGCAAACGCAATCGTGCCCTCCTTTGCTCCGCGTGCCTTTCCAATCACATTTATTTTTTTATGTCTACATGCTGGTGCGTCCCAACTCCATGTTCTCCGGCGAAAGAAATTCTACCGATACCGTTTCTTCTTTGGTATTAGCACTACAGCATCTCTAGCTCTTTGGCTCCCTGTCCAGTTCCATCAAGCACCGCAACTCCTTTAAGGTGAAGCGATGCCAAAATCACAACAAAGGTTTGGTTATGTTCGGGTTACGTGCAGCATCTGTGTGCGGTTAGAAAGTACTATACCAATATGAGATGGCACGCACACAAGCGTATCGTTCAGCAATCAGCTGACTGATTTTTGCACCACGTGTTTCATTTGTTTTGAAAAATAGAACGGTACAAATTTCCCAAACGAATCAAAATTCCGTGAAGAGAATCTATTCATCAGCTTGTGCTAACTTGCCTGCATACAGTGATACAATTTCTAAGCAATCTGATATAAGACATTCAAGTTACAAAAGATTTTGTCTTGCGCGCCAATGCAATGTTTTGATTTTTACGATGAAATAAAAAGAAGAAGCAGAAACGACGGTAGCCATTTTAGCTACCACCTTGTGGCTCTATTCAGCATGTCCGTAAGCCCTTTGGTTCCCTCTCGTTCCATTTCGTCCCACTTTTCCGATGAGCCATTCAGCTCCCGATATTCGAAAAATTTGTTCGCGAACTACTTGGTCTAGTCCCCGATGATGGATCTAGCCTATTCCGACGAAGAATTCCCCAGGGAGAAGTTCCCCCGAAATGAACATCGGTATCGGTAGATTTCTACCGATACCGATATTCGTTTCCGTAGGCCATTTACCTCCCCGCTTCGTCCCGATCTACTTGATCTAGTCCCCGGCGGTGGACCTAGCCTACTCCATTGTCACTCTTGTGTTGCTTACTCTACTGCCCCACTCCACAGCCCAGGCGTTGAAGTCACCACCAATGACTATCGGCTTCCGACCGATCATCTACCCGGTAAACTGCTCCAGCATTATGCTGAACTGTTTCACTGCTCACCTAAGAGGAGTGTAAGAGCTGCACATTAAGACGCCGTTGATTTTGGCGATCACGAAGCCCTCGTATGAGCGTCCTACCATTTCTTGAATGGGGAATCTGCCCATAACTCGTATCACAGCCGTTCCCGATCTATCCGCCACCCAGTTACTGTTATCAAGGGGGGGCTTGATACGGCTCTCCAATCAAAGCGACATCACACGTAGTTTCTATCGTAGACTGCCTCAACAGTTGCTGTACGGTGTCACAGTGATTCAGATTTATCTGGGTTATCTCCATTATCGTTGGCTTCTCTTGTAGACAGGGCATTTTAAACCGTCGTTTTCGTCTGCACGAGTGCAAAGTAAGAACTTCGGCACCTGTATGCAGACTCTCGGCCCGTCTCCCCGCATTTCCAGCATATCCCGGATCTATCCGGGCCTTTGCAAGCCCCTGCGAAAAGTCCAAAGCCCAAACACTTGAAGCTTTTCTCCGCTTGTTTATTCTCTCGTCGATGGGCTCTCAATGGGCATCTCGACCATCCAACCGTAACTTTGCCTAGCTCCAGTGCCTTATCGGCAGCGGTTACCGATAAACGAATCATCGCACTGCTGCTTCAGTGCGCCTCACAGCTCGTCTTCTATCATGATTTCATCAATCATCATCTACGGGTTTAAGGCTTTAACTTCTGCCTTTTCATCCATCGATTTGGTAATAGTCTCCTGCAAGTCGTGGGATCATTCTTCAACTCGAAGAGCATCTCGCCTTTTAGGGTACGCCTGATTCTTACCACTTTTTCCCCTAAAACCTTCAGCTCCGGCTCCTATCTGACCTTCCTGAGCAGCGCTGCATACGTCGCCGCGTCATTGGCTTTGACGAGTACGGCTTCTCTCTTTGGCGCCTTCTGACGAGCCGGAGTTTTTCCTTTTTTCTTCTACTCCATTTTTGCTCTTTCTACTGCTTTTGATTTTTTTTCTTTTTTTTCGACTAATACATAGTCGGTTCCCACGGTAAAGAGAAACAAGTCTGTCTTTACCAGGGGAAATGGTGGTACACTTGAGTGATTTGTAGTTATGCAGCCTAAGCTCCACTCCTAGCAGCAGAAGACAAAAGATTAGCCATTAAAATTCAAGCCAGTTTCTAATGACACTGCCACTTCTAGTTTTCCGATCTGTATATTTCACATCTTTGCTCTAACTTGAGTACTGTGGCCCTAAATTTTCATGACTTTCCCTACCCAGTAACCTCTAGCTAATTAAATGTCGTTAAAAAATAAAAAAAACTTCTGCTTTTGCTGTTTCTCGTGTTTCTCCCTCCGACGGTACTACAGCTTTCGCTCTGTTACGTCCTTTCTGTCGGCAACAACAGCGTCCTAGAGTGTCTGCCTTTTGGGCCCGCATGATCTTCCGTCTCTTGGCGAGATTCTTGTAATCTCGTAAACTGTAAGTCACGGAAACTGGTGTGTTCTCCACTCCAATCTGATTTTCCAGACCCTGCATCGAAGGACTAGTAAGATAGTAGTCTTAGCCGACGTCAATGCTCGCTCAGCTACATCAACCCGCCGCGTTGCCGTGTCATACTCCTTCACGGCAGTCACTAGCGCCTTTCGAACTCTGAAAACCATCTTGATAATAATCTTATGGACATTGTTTCTCACGCCCACAAACCTGTGGAGCTGCTCCACCAAGCACTTCGCTGCCACTACTTTCGGCTTCTATGGGATTTTATTCACCCCGCT